>NW_015150516.1:755695-773309 GCF_000732505.1 Cyprinodon variegatus
CAAGGACAGACGTGTGTTTTTTGTGTTTGAAATAAACATGACCCTCGTGGTTTCTCCCAAGGCGAGAGTTAAGAAAGGAGAAGAGATGCCTGAGTGAGAGGAGAAAGGGAAGGGCTCTTGACGACAGCGGCGGTACCTTTGCTTTAAAAAAAAAAAAAAAAAAACGAGGCGAGTGGAGTTTATCACGGGGAGGTTTGGTGGAGAAGTGCCATTCACCGCCACTTAGACCCGCACTCTCGGCTCAGACTAAAAATAGTAAGAGTGTTAACCTCCTGACACACGGGAGGGGAGAAATTAAGAAAATAAAAGCCTCTAACGGAGCGTTTTACTGAACTGCGCTCCTCATGTGGAGTGTTTTTACAGCAGGAGATAAATGTCAACAGGTAAAGGTTCATCCTCAAGTTGGTTCTTATCATTTTTTGTATTTACTGCATCTTCAGACGTCTGTCTCCTTCCTACAGGTTCCTCGGCTGTCGGCGAATGGGCTCCGTTTCACGTGTGCGGAGTGTTAATTGTATGAAAGAGGAGGAAGAGGGAGGGGGTCTGGGCCGAGAAATGGGTCTGCTTTGTAAAAATCTTCCAATAAGGGATTATGACACAGATCATAAATATACTCAACCTTATAAATATTTGAGCTTGGCTACTCCCCTTGCTTAATGTGCTGTACAGGCCCTAATTAAGCCTGTATCTGATAGATGCCACTGCATAATGATGTGCGGGTGTCTGGGGTGGGGGTTGGGGCGGCGGTGGCGGCGGCGGCTGGGGACAAAAGTATCATCCGAAGCACTCGCTCTGTAATAATGATAGCAATGTTAATGACGCCACCGCTACTTCAATTAAAAGTACTGAGCTACGACGGCGGCTGACCCCGACTCAGCCCGTGAGAGTGGAGAGGTAAGCCGTCTCCCTCTCCTCGGCTGCAAAATCCGCCTTTTATCAGGTCGGTTCGGACTATAGCTGGGGCTCATTTTGTTAAACCAAGTGAGAATAGGAACGTCCTGCAAGAAGAGCCGGATAAAGGCGCCAATTTAGCCTGATTCTGACGCTATTATACCTGCTAAGAAGCTCATTTCAGTCATAGTTGAAGCACAAGCTTTGTGATTTTCTGCAATCAATTTAAATTTTTGGGCAGAATGTAGAGATGTTTAATGTATAACGAATATTGATTGATTCCCAAGGATAATAAAAAACAGGCCAAAGTTGTAAATAAATTGTCAAGTCTGTAAAAAACAGTCGGTTTTGGGTGAGTTTCACAGAAGAGACAGAAGCAGTTTGGGGTCAGGAGTCAAGTTCAGGGTACAGGTCAACACAAACACCATCTCCTCGTTTAACAAGCCGAGTTTTAGAGCTTTGGAGCTAATTAAAAATGCAAAAACAACCTTGTTAGAAAGTGTTCGGGTCCTGCTTTTCCTCTCCCTGCTCCACACACCTATCCCCACGAAGCCCGTCTCATTTTACTCACTTTCACCACTGAAACCTTCTTCTAGGTGCTGCTGTTGTTTTCTGTTTCTAAACTTCCTGCTGACATTTGTGAAGAGATGAAGCAAGAGCCAATTCTACCTCATTTTAAGTCTTTTATAGCCAGAGAAAAGCTAATTGGAGGGTTAACACACACCTGCACTAGACTGTTGATCTCCACCAATAAAAACATCAGTTTGGAGAGAATTATGCAATAAATCAGATTTTTTAAAATGACATTTGGAATCATTTAGGCAAGTTTTCCTTATTCTTTCTTGTTGCAACTGATTGTAAAAGAGAATTATTCTGGATTCTGCTGCATTTTTATAGGAAAACTTGCAGCTTTTTGAATAAAATCTACCTTCTTTCAGGAAAGTAACAACCTAAGATGTTAAATAATCGCTTCAGAAACTTAAGAATGAAGAAGCTGGATCTGTTTGGAGAAAGTAAAGTCCCAACTCCTTGTTTAATAAGATAATTTTAAGCTGTTGGGCTCATTTAGATACCCTAAAAGCATCCTCCTCATCCCACCCCTCCATCTCTGCCCTGTCCCTAAATTTGCTGCTAAACTTTGCAGGTTTATTTCTGCTGATCGAGTCCCTTCTCCTGGTGCAGGACTTGCTTTGCCAAGCAGTATTTGAGCTGTGATTCACTCAGTAACACGCCATCCAGGTTGACGCCGACAGGAAACGTAAATTATTCTAATAAAAGAGCAGTAAAAGATTACGAGACAATATACGTTTCCATTTTTAGGCTTTTACTGCACGTGGTGAAAGCTGAAAATAAAGAGAGGAAACCTGGCTTAGTTTGAGGTCTTGAGACAATTTATAAGAAGAAAATAGGGAGTTTTCTTTGTACGATTCCCTAAAGACGAGTCCGGCCGGGACCGAACCGATTCTTCTGAGCTTCCCCTGATTTATGCATTCAACCCGTAACCCCAGACTGACTCGTCGCCCGGAGTTCGAAAAAGCCAGCTCATTGTCTGTTGAACTTGTGCGCCTCTCGGCTCCGCGTTCGGCCGACCAGCGCCTTTCTGCCCTTAGATACAGATGATCAATGCAGATTAATTATGTAATAGCGTTCTGGCCATGCGCCACGCGCAGCAGACGCTGGGGAGAGAAAAAAGAGCCACACAGACCCCCCGACCTGCTCAGGTACCAAGGTCTTATTCAATTACAGCACCGCAGAGCGGCGCGGGAAGCAGGAATATCTGGGTTTTAACCTCACACAAACCCCCTCCACCTCTCTGTACTCTGACAAGCTCTCATTACTGAGCAAACATGCCTGCCAAGTAGCCATGAAGCAGAGCCTAATAAGCACATTATTGTATTTACCTTAGATAAGGTGAGACGTAGAGGTGATAACGACATGTTGGAGTAGGGGATGGATACAAACGGAGCCTCTTTGCAGACTGAATCAAAGACAGACACTTTGGGCTACAAATCAGGCTCTGGGTCAGCAGGACCCAGCAGGAAGTGACCGAGTGAAAGGTCATAAGCGACTATTTTACGTCAGCCCTTTAAATTTATCACCTATTGAGCGTGGTTCACGGCTGGGTCGTAAATTCAAGCAGATGGCCACCTCGGCGCTCTGGAAGCAAAAAAGAAACCACGAACAAAGCAGCAAACTGGAGATTTTGGGGAGTTTTTTTTCCTGCGCCAGATGTGTGTCCCCCCAATCTGCGACACCCATCATCCTCCTCCTGCATGTGACCCAAGATGGGCCCACGGCACATTTTCGGGTAATTTCTCGCTCGCATCCCACACCGTCGATCGCGGCAGCGGGGTGAGGTGAGGGAAAGTGACAGCGTCGACTCTCCGGGGCAGAAGCTTCCCAGTCGAGTGGATCGGCGGACTGAAAATCGCTTATGAATAGTCATTAGGCCTTCATTACAAAGCCCCTCGCTACCCACTTCTTCCTGTGCAACCAAATGCTTCTTGTCATCCACACAAGGTGTATCATTTAATTGCCAATTGATTTTTCTCCTCCCCCACCCCTTCCTCTCTATATGACAACATGTCACAGAGCAAAATGCAGCCCCGACCAGCCCTGGGCGGCCACATATCCTTGGCATCCCTGAATGTTCCTCAGAAAAAAAAAAAAAAAAGAGAGCTTATATGCCTCACACAATAATTAAAGACAGAAACAGGAGAGCGAGGACGAGAGGGAGAAAATGTTCTTTGTGTGACGGCTGGCAATTGTTTCTTTGTGACCCATTTTCATGATTCGGAGGCCTCAAAGCTGGAAAAGCTTATGCTTCTGGGTAAACAGTTATGGTGGGTGTCTATTCTAGCCTCTGACGGAGCCCTTCGCTGTGCCTGCTGCAACTATTCATGTTACGACCGCAAACTTTTATGCATTCACTGGGATTTTGTTAGTTATGGCGTAACCTGTGGCTCTTTGGGCCCCTTCATGGTCCAGCAAACCAATTTTTTATTGTTTGTCTTCCATTTTCTGTGAAATATGGGACATTTATTTGACTAAAATGCAGTTATTATCTTCGTATGTACATTTCTGTTTGATTTCTAAAAAAATAAGGCACTTTAAAGGGCCGATATTTGAGTTTTGTTGCCTTAGATAATCTGAAAACAACAGACAGAAAGAGGTGAAAGTCTAAAAAGCTTAAAGGTGACTCTTTTTAATACAATCCAATCTTTACCACCTAAATTGACCAGAATTGCCCTGGATTTAATTCAATCAGTTTGCCTTTCCCGCCTAAAGAAAGCCATTCCCACAGCATGACGGGGCCACCTTTTCCCACCCTGGGGTCTCATTTTTTTGGGCTTATCTTAAGGCGTTGGTTTGCCTGTGAGACCTGACCAGAGAGATTCAACCTGAGCTCTAGATCTCTGCTGCTACCCCAGAGTCACCATGCCCTCTCCACCAAGATAGTCAGGGTTCTCTTGTTGTGGTTTATATTTAGTTGTGTTCGACATCAACCCCCATTAGGGGTTTGTCCTATCAGGTCGGTTTCACGTCTGGTCTGTTTTCACGTCGACTGTGTTTACAATTTCATTCCCGCCTGCACGGCACGCGTGGCGGATTGAGCTCGCAGCCTGGTCTTTGCCTTACAAAATGCGACAAATCAGCATCCCCCCCCTACCACCCCCTTTGACACGTAACGCGGTGCGATTATCGAGTTGGTGCAGCCTTAATAAGCTGAATAATGAGGGAATTTCAGAAATGCCCGAGCACCATTATACCCCAACAATAAGAGCTAGGAGTGAGTAAACCAGTGCGGGGCAGAAGGTAGGCGTCGGGGATATAATGAGGCTACTGTGTCAGTAATGTAGTCTCTATTGTACACCCATGTAAAAGCCCATTTCTTCACATGCACATTAAGCCAGTCAGATTTCTGGAAGAATGGCACACACAGTTCTTCTTCTACTTCACCCCTCTCTCTGTTTTTCCCTTTTTCTCTTGTCTCCCATCTCAGTGGCAGCCGGTGACAGTGGCTGGCAGCCGCCTGGCTTCTTCAAGGCAAACATTACAGCGAAAGATGAGCTGCAGGTGTGCCAGGCTTGTAAACATGCGCTAATTACACATTTTTTTCTCTCCAGCAGATGACAATGAGGTCACTGAAATAATTGTTGTTGTTTTTTTTTCCTTCATGAGCTGCTGTGCTGCTTGTAATTCTCAATAATGTAAACCAAAACAAACTCACTGCACGCTAAAATGCTTTCCCCTCTAACCTTTCTTGCAACGAGATCCTTTAAACGGACAAAATGAGCAATCAGGATTGTCATTAATTATTTCTGCAGCTCACTCAATACGGTTTGTCCTCAATTTTTGAAAAATGAATCAATCGGACAGTAAATCGTCCTGGGGGCTCACCAGACATCCTTCGGCTGGACAAGGAGGGGAACAGGGAGGTCTGTTTCAAGAAAACAATCCCTCCCATGTATTGTGAGATAGGAGGGAGGATACGCAGTGAATAGGCACATACATCAAAAGACCTGCCAAACAATTGTCTGGTTTTTATTAAGAAGCTCCGAACGTTGCTGCTGGACAAGGCCAAGAGAAGTGCCGGGCTTGCACTTTTTTCCCCCTGCAGTGCAATACAGGTGCACCATTTAACAGCCCCTCACTCGCTCTAAGCGTGTGTGTTTTCCTGCAGCATAAAGAGGCTTGTAAAGCACCCTAATCTGTCAGGGCTGCACCATGGCTTGGCTCTACAGAGACAGGAGATACGCCTTAGCCAGGGCGCCTGCTCCTTTTCAAGCCGAGGTCACAAAAAAACCAGGTGGATCGCCAGCACAGGCCAAGTCACCCCCCCCAAACCGCCTTTATCCCCCCCAATGCAGTGAAACCCATGAATACAGATCTCCCCAAACCCTGCAAGGCCTGGCAAACCTCCAGAGTGAGGCTGAAGTGAGCATTCTCCATCTCAGCAACTCAGCTCTCCCTAACATTTACTCCCAGGAGACACATCTGGGAGGGAAAAGGTGAACAAATGTGCAAGTGCAGGAAAAAGGACTCCACCTGTTTACAAACTCTTCTATGAGCCGAGTCTATGTCTGGTTAACAGGACTTTAAGGTGAGAAAGACTTAAATTGATTTGAGAAGCAGATATCATCCAGTTAGGGGCTCAGAGATCCACTTACAGGCCAATGATGGGTTATTTACCCGTACTTCTCACACAATGCCATAATATATAGATCTAGTATCAAGCAGCAAAACACAGACTCCAAACAAACCCATCTCTAAATGCACCTCCTGAAAGACCCCCCAGATCTCCTGCCCTACTGTCGCTGTAGCAACTCCTTGCAAATCAAATGATTTATATAACAACCGCTGACCAAACAACGTCCAAAGCGGACACTTTTCCTCTGGGGTCACCACTGAACCGGACCCTTACTGTCATTCAACAACTTTACATCTCTAAGCTACCTTAGCAATGGACTGGAAATGATTCACCCAGAAATGATAGAGTTGGTGTCCCAAGAATGAACCTTTTGGAAATGCTCAGATCTAAGAATGTGTTTGAGACGGCAAGATCATTGGTGATAACCTGACTCCGCCAGATGGATTTGCTCCTCATATCCATCTGGAAACCTTCTGTTGAAATAATTTTGGGAAGGGGCGAAAATACTGGTTAGCTGATTGGCTTATGTTGGTGATGGGCCAAATAAACCAATAAGATCAACGAAGCATATGACGTACTAACAGAGCGAAATACTCTGTAATTCCGATAAAACTTGCTGGATAGCCACGCTAACCCTAGTTTCATCGGCTGAAGCCGCCATGTGCTTTAGACTGAACTGTCGCGCTTCTCGTTGCGTCACACCTCAACCTGCCTCAAAGCCAACGCTGATTGGATGTTCGTTTGGTGAACTATTCCAAATTTTCTTTAACGGAGAGTCTCCAGACTGATCCGTGAGTGAAACCTTGAAAGCTCGCGAGATCAGGATGGCCTCACGAGGCTACCTTAGCAATGGACTGGAAATGATTGGCCAAGAAATGATAGAGTTGGTGTCCCAAGCTAATGGCTTGTTGTCCCTCAACAAGCCATTAGCTTAGCCTGCAGGAATACCTAATGCAAGAGATTCCTTGAGTTTTCTTTAGCTAAAATTTTAACACAATCACATTAAAGAAAAACAAAGCCTGAGAAACAAACAAGGTATTTTGGTCTGTCTTTACTTCTAATTGCAACACAAAAAAAGACCAAAATAGTCAACAGAGCAAAGTGAAATGCCCAAAATATATACATGGAGCTTGTAGTCCTGTCTGCTGTACTTTGTTTAAGCATGCCTTTCCATTTATTGAGAGAAGGGGGTAATCTTTTGCCGTACTCTTTACAACCTGTTAATATTGATTGCCGCCGTGGATGAGGGAGGAGGGCGGCTCAATCTCAATAATAGCATTCCATTATATGGCAGACGACAGCCGTGCCGAGTGTGCATCTTCCATGCAGCCACGCATTAAGAGTATTATCAAATTGATAGTGACTCAAATTGATTTGGATAATGAAGGTCGCTGCACCTTGAAATATAATGGCCACTTATTGTAATTACCGTCACAATTATCAAGGTCACCGCATCAAAAACAAAAGGGGGCTGACATTGTGACCACTGCAATAGAGTCTGATGAGCCTTTATTAGCGATTCCGATCACAGGAGGGGTAACACCGTTACATTTTATTGTGGTAGGAGCAGATAAAGACTTTTATGGAGGTCAAGAGTTTTTTTTTTAATATTTTTTTCATGTCAGATACTACAAATAAACAGAGCTTGAAACCTTGACAAGTATTCCTGCCTGATTTTTGACAACCGCTGCCCTTCACCCTCCTTTTTTCCTCTTCGCCGCCTCCGATGCCCATCAACATGTCAGGAAAAACAGGGAATGACATCCCTGTACGAGAAAACTGTCACGCTCAACACCTCAGCTGAGGCACTTGCGGGCATTGTGGGGAAAAAAAACTGAAACAAAAAAAAAATGACAGGGTCCTTACTCATTTTTCATGTAAACAGGCCTCAGTTATCCTCTTGGATGGATGGACAGACACTAAAAACGATGATTTTTGGAATACCTCATAAAAAAAAAGAGATTCCTGGTCTGGAATCTCTTGAGTAATATCTTTCTACCTTTCCATTCTTTCCCTGACTCCATAGGAACCCTGAAATGAAAACAAAACCACCGCATTTTGGTGGACTGTACCACTATCTCCATGCAATCAAACAATGTTGAAGTGTGTTTCCTTTCACACAGTTGAGCCCGCAATAAACCCTTGGCCTTTGTTTCGACTACACCGAGCAGAAGGATGACCTCAGCTTTGAAACAATAAAGTGCCTGTAATGGTCTCTCCAGAGGCTCGCTGCCTCAACTTTGTTTCTCCTCAAAGTGTGAGAAGAGGGCAGGAATGAAGGAAAAGGCAAAACTTTCCCCACACCTTACCCAGCTTGAAGGCACTGAAGGTGAAAGTTGAAGGAATTCTCCTGGTGAAGACAGGATAAAGGCCCAAAGGTGGACAAACAGTGAGTGAAAGTGTGTTAATAGTAGTAAGAGTGTTGGTGGAGGGTACCAAAGGGGGCGGAGGCATGGCAAACTGCTAAGAGGATCAAATATCGAAGCACAACAAAAGCCGTGTCACAGGGGCGTTTGAGTCACAAGTCTCGCTCCGACAACCCCTCCTCCGCCACCCCGTACCTCTAACCTCCTGTTACCGCGACAGCGCTCTGCCACAAAGACAGCCCCGTTATGACAAAGAACAAAACGGCAGACAGATGTAGGTATTGTCATGCAGAATGTTCCCTCCCTCCTCCTCCTCCTTCTTCTCCTGCACTCACAGAGATGGTGGAAAAAAAAAAAGACCCAACAACCTGCACTTGCGCCTCCAACACCTCTAAAAAAGAGCAACTGAGCCTCTGCCCTGTGGTCGAGACCGCTGACGGCCAAAAGAGCAAGCCAACCTTCTGGTCACCAGAGGTGAAACCAGCTTCGAAACAACCCTAGATGCAGAATTTGGACTTTAAAAGCCAAGTCTGCAAAGGTGGTAGTTTGGGTCGATATTTTTGTGCATAAAATGCGGCCGCTTCCAGAGCCAAAATAAATCCCAAGAATCTGGTTTGTTTTATTCTAAGAAAAAGAGCCACAGCCTCAGTATCATGGTCGAAGACTGTGAGCCAGACTGAGGAGGAGATTGCAGTTTCTTGAGGCCAGCTGATGCATTGATCTAGTTTCAACATCAAACGGGTTTTATTTTTAGCCTCCTGGCAAACTGACTGAGACCGAACTGTCGGGGTTTGCTTGTTCAACTGGTTAAGAGGGGACTGGATTTGATCTTTAACTAAAGCCCTCGTCTGGGTCCCCTTTCCCTCCAGGTGTCGGGTCATCAATGTCGGGACTGACCCAAAGTCCGAGGTGAGCTCTTGATGAAGCCGGGACATATTATTACAGCTGGGAGACCTGTGGCGACCTCAGGCATGGGGACGAGGTCTGATTGATTCAGACCAGATGGGCGTTCAGACACGTTTGCAGCGCAGTGACTGAAATAGCTGCACACCGTCTCGCTGCATTCCCCAGGAACACATTGTGCATGCTCTTTAATTTCTTTGACTTAAAGGATGCCTTTAAACAGGTCCACAGTATACTGACTACAGCTACCACAAATTATATTATACCTTAATCAAAGACCATGGAAGACTACCTTATAAAATAAACTACCTTGTTACAGGTGACCTGCATCCTACATGGTTTTTTATTTGACTATTTTTTTTCCTCTCAGAAGAATAATTGGCTTAAAGCTTACTTTAGCATGGTAAACAAGGAGTCCCGCTAGCAAAAAGGCTCTTTCTTCAGCAACTAATAGAAGTATCCATTCACTGAAAAAAAAAAAAAAATCTTAACCCAACATTGACCCATTGGTCAAGTTATCCAAAATCTTCGCTTTGAAAGCCAACCCAAGTTAAGTAAATAAGAAAGGTAAAGGTAAGGTAAAGGTAAAGGTAAGTAAATAAGAAAGGATTTGAACCTTGATTTTTACCTACAGGATTGGTTCATATCACCTCAGCACCTCACAGGTTAATAATATCAACATGAAATCAAGCATTTTACAATGGAATTTATACATCTTAGGCCAGTAATAACCCATTAACCAAATTAGCCTAAATGTTTTAGCTTCAAACCGTTCAAATCCTGAAGCCTAGATCATTTTCAGTAAATTGTTCTTAAAAAAATTATCTTGACCAACTTAAAAGCTCATGTGGGGAACATTTACTGGTTAAACAAAACTGTAAAGGCCAATTTATTCTTCTAATGCTAGAATCTGCAACCGTCAAATCTGTCTCCGTGCAAAAAAATCCTGACTACGCGTTGGACGGTCGCAAACCCGTTCGTCCCTTAAGCGGAAGTACGCAGACAAAAACCAGCTGTGATTGGTCCTTGGTATGCCTTTCCAGCTCTCTGTGTGGTCGTCCTTCACAACTCGGTGCTGGGGCACGCCATTTTTAAAAACCGAAGAACAACTACAATGGACAACTATGACGAAAGGGTAATTGAGGAGGTTCGGACGTAGAACCACTTGTACGATATCCTCTCCAATGTCTAACAAGTCTAGGTCTATCTCCGTGATATCCGAAGTACTCGCAAGTTCTCGTATAGGCTTCCCCTTGCGTTTTGGCGGGAAACTGCTATGCATCCCTAGAAATTCCAGACCAACGTCTAATCTGCCCTTTAGAGGCTGAAAAATGACGATGCAGATCACACACACACATACAATCATATCCCCCAAAAGAGGCTCTCAAAAGACATGATAAGAACACGAATGCATATGAGGCTTGGTTTTCTACTGAGCGTGTGCACCAAAATAACAAATTACTTAACGCCACATGAGTTGATATGATAAGAGAGGTACCTTAAATTAGCTGGGGATTTACTCTAATTGGTGAAAGTCATCTGCTTCAACCTTCAACATGCTAAATCCCCTGACCCCAGTCTAGACTGAATTCTTGACAGTCCTGCACTAATGTCCTGGGACGACGGCAGAAGGGAGACAAATCCAGAGCGGCAGGCCAATCCAGCAAGAGGCCCGTCTCCTGGGTTTTAATGCTGGATGGCAGCACAGGCCTCTGTTTGGGGAAATCAATTACCGCTTAAAAAGGTGGCCGGAGTTATTCCTGCAAGAGAGGGGAATGAGAAAAGGGTGTTCCCAGGGGGTTTACTCAGAGAAAACCCACACTCATATAATCCCACACCTCAATGGCACTATTGTCCAGAGAAAACCACATAAAAGCAAATTACCTTATTTGAAAGTTTATATGCCGGTTTAACAACTGATTCCCGATTAGAACCTGTTGAAAGTATAATTCCTCACCCCTTTCTACCCAACATGGTATCTCTTTATCCGTCAGTATTATTTGCAGCAGTCTGTCCCAGGCAGATTTAGTTTTTTTTTTTGTATGGTGCCTCCTTTTTCTCCAGAATGATTCACAGGTTCTTTAACAGTGAAGAAAGTGGCTCCAGGAGACGACATGAACTCATCCTGAAACCAGAGATAATTCAAATCTTCTATTCATTTCTACTCTAATTCCTGATGAACTTTGTTTCACTTTGCTTTTAGCTTTTCTCACCCTCTGGTTCGGTCCGCTTGTTCATTAAACCTCACATCTGATATCACTCTATCATCCGCCACCAAAACCCTCAAACCTGTGAGAATGGAAGAGAAGGGCTTTATCCTCGTTCTGCACCATTTAGCGGTGAGCTTGTTGGATTTCACTCAGTTACACCATGTATCAAAGGAAACGAGTCTTAGCACACACAAAGGTGCCTCTACACCTTTGCGTCGGCTTTAATCTCTGCCCTGAGGCACCAGACAAACTATTCTTTCCCCAGCGAGGCACCTTGCATAAGATGTCGAAATCAGCTTACGACATGATCTTTTAAGAAAGCCCGCTCTTGTGTGCAGGTTTACAAGGTGTGCACAGTGTGAAGGAGCACAGAGAGTGCCATTGTGATCTGTTAAAAGATGAACATCCACCTCATCTCCAGCAGTCAGATACACATAAACAAAACCAGACAGCGAGGCCCGATGCATAACTCTTATTTATGTCATTCAATTTAGCCCTGCTAACATGGCTATTCATTTTCAAGATCAATTACAAAACCTTTAGGCATCTGTAATGCATTTGCTTTGACAGGGTGAATTCACAGATGCTCGCTCAACAAACAAACACACTGTAAACTAACCCGAGCGCCAGGTTGGCTAATTTTCTTGCTTTTCATAGCATATTTATGTGGATTTTTCCCCTGGGAGCCAGCAGTTACCTACACCTCTGAGGCTAATAGCAAGCTTTGTTTTTTTGTTGTTTCCTTGCACATCTGCAGATGAAAAAGAGTATGCAAATGTAATGTGAACAGAAAAGAAAGCGTTTGCTTCTTAATCATAAAATACTTCTGCCTTTTATACAATTTTGCATTATTTTTGCACCACCTAAGCATGCTAATAGCATCAGTCAGATTGCTTAGGTAAAATTTGTTCTAGTTAGAAATATTCAAAGGAAAATGCAAAACAACCAAAATAAAATCATAAAAAGTAGTCTTATTTTGATATACCTGGTAAAGATTTAAAGAAAAACTATAAATGAAATAAAAAAAGTAATTAGTAAGATTTCATCATCCACGTCTTTTCTTTAATCAAGTTTAGTCAACAGCCTTAAAACCCGTTTTTTCACAAATCTATGAGAAAAGATGAGGACACAAAAAAGCAGAGTTGCTAGGTTTAGCACAAAAAAATATTTTAGTTTACGTAAGGTAAAGGCAACCTCAATGATCACAGAAAGAAATTTAATTTAAAAATAAAACAAGCTATTATTAATGTTAGTGAGATGAGTATGAGTGTTTAACTCAAGCTAATCCATCCAGCCAACATTTCTCAACATGCTAAGCTAAACTAGCTTGAGTCAAAGCTCAAGCTAAAACTAAAGCTTTTTTAACTCAAGCTTGAGTTAAAAAAATAATCAAGTGTGCTAAATATCTAATGTATATTAAAGTATAAACTAAATTATAAACAAGAGATGGAGATAAAACATTATTTGGACTATTAAACCAAAACCCAGAAATCAAACGCAGCTAAGTAAGCTAACAGTGTGGGCCTACAATACGCTAAGCTAACTGGCTTTAAATTACCTATAAAATGTGATAAAAGCATTTTATGCCAAATGAATCACAGAAGGGGGGAAAAGGGGCAATGTATAATACATTTAAGACGAATTTACTTTTTTTTTTTGAAAAACTTAAGCGACTTCTTCTCATTAGAATTTGAAGTTTGCTGCAGGTGTAACTGTTATCTTGCTACATTTGGAGAAAAAATATAAGTATCTAACATAAGATAATAAACAGAATTGAAAATAAAATATAAAAAAAACCTTTATTTTTATTCCTTTGAGCTTTATTTTGAGTATAAGATCAAGGGTAATTTAGATAAAACAGCTAAACTAGCAAAAAAAGCCAAGCTATCTACCCTAAATGGCTTAAAATCCCTTTTTTAAATATGTTTATTATTTATAAACCTGAGAAATAATACATACAATAAAAAAAGAAGGGTAAAAAAAAAGTATTTTCTGGCAATGTAAAACTAATTAGCTTTATTAAAGGATCCTTCACCTTGACATCTTATTGGGATAAATTTGGCTTTATTTTGAAAAGGTGAATATTAAAATGAAGTTATCCATTAAAATGTATTTGAGTATGTATATTTGATAGGAAGGTATTGTATTTACATTTAGAAAAATGAAAGACGTCTGTCTGAAAATTTACAATATTTTACCTCACTTTTTGCAAGCAAGACCTTAATCAATTATCAAAACAACACTTTACTTTTCTCAAAGCTGGTCTTTAATTAGTTCCATCTAAAACCGATTGCAAAAGGAACAGCAGGGGAAAGAAAATAAATCATAGAAGTTGTTTCAACGTGTTAAATTACCATGTAGTGGCAAAGCAAAATGGCTTTACAGAATGGAAATGGGAAAAGGCTCCAGTATCTCAATGGCAGATGAACCGGAATAAACAAAGCATTTGAAAAAACCCAAAGTTTGTCCTCTGCTGCTTCCCTATCCTTCCCTCACACCTCCTTCAAACAGGTTCGATTTTATGAATCACTGCTTGCTCCTCGAGGGAACACATTGTGCATTCCTACAGCCATGGCCTCTGCTCATATACAGGGGTAATTCATTTCAATATTTATCTCTATGAATATTTTGTTCTTGTTTTTTTTCTTCTTTTCTTTTCTTGTGGGGTGAAAAATAAGGTAGAAATCACAAAACAGGTTTGAGGGGGGAGGGATGCGCAGTGCCTGGCTGCAGAGTGGAGGTGGGAGGCTTGGAAGAGATCATCAAAAAGGGAAATTGTGCACAGCAGGAAGAAAAATCATTGTGTTACCCCAGGTGAAAAATATTGTTGCTTTGCTTAAAAGTGCATGCAAGGCGAGCTACATTATTAGAATGTTTAAATATTAATTCTTCTGCTGGGTAGTAAAGATGATGGAGTCGCCGAGTCAACTACTTTGTTTTTCCTCCCCCTGCTTGTAGGCCACAGCTGCATTATTTCTCTCATCTGAACCTCGCTTTGTTCCCCATTCCTGGAGAAAAACACTCTCCCCTCCTTGCACTCAGGGTCGCTCCTCGGATAATTTTTTATGTTTAAACAAAACATGTGATATAACTGGAAGGACGCGGAGGGTATAATGTGGCAGCTTTGATCGGAGAATCAATACTCCTCGTCTTTGTCCTGAATGAAAGTGAGGTTGCATTTCAAGCCCTCCGAGGAGCAGGTACTTAGAGTTACTACAAAGTCAAATAAGATGCAGAAAGAAGCTAAAATGGGCATTTTCATGGAGGCGACCGAGTGGACAGGAGGAAGTTTCACTCCTAAAATGCTATGAATAAATTTCAAAAACTAATTATCACCTGATGCTCATTTCCCTGCTCTATGCAGATATCGTTTAGTGAAATGCAACTGAATAAAACTGCTTCTTACTCCTGAGGACGTGCTCAGTGAAGAACGAGGAGGAGGAGGAGGAGGGGAATGTTTGCCCAACAAAGCCAGGTGTGATTTACAAGGATTTTTCAAGGTAAAGCGTGGATGAAAAGAGAAAGATTTCAAAGCCGCCGGCTTAAAGGTGAGCATTAAGCTGCTCAAATTTGAAACACTTTGGAAAAGTGAGGAGGATAAAGACTCAAAGAGTCAGCGGTGGAGGAGGAGATACAGAAAGTGGAGATTCAGGTAGCTTAGTTGACATTAACCAATCAATGCAGCTCGGGCATAAGTTGCAAGTTAGTGTTCTGACTTTATTAAGGAAGCATTAATTAACCGAACACTGAATTAAGGTTAATTACAAACGGAAAAGATTTCTAATTTTCTAAAAGGAATCTGGCTAAAGGTGAACTTTTTTGAATATAACTAGTTTAATATATAACATCTTGAATTTAGGACTACTTGGAGTTCCTCAAGGACGAGTGTTCGGACCCCCAACAAATCAAATAATAAAGGTATGTTTTTTTCATATAATTTAAAACTTTATTATATAAAAAATGTTTTTTTTTGTATAAATTTCAATTTAGGATCTAGGTATAAGATACAAAATATTTGCTACACTGGAAAAACATCTAAATTAGTGTATTTACCCTAAATTTGATTAGGTAAATGAGGTAGTTTGCCAATGGAATGAGTATTTTTACTCTTAGTATAAGATAATTAGATAAAACGCACTGGAAATAAGACAATGCAATTGTGTTTTCTTATTTTAAATGTAAATTGTCTTGTTCCACTGGCAAAATGTCTCTTTTACCTCCTCGATCCAAGAACAAATGAACTTATTTTAAGAAAAAAATTACTTATCTAGATGTAGATTTTTTTTTCCAGTGTATGAGAATTTCCAGCAAAGACGATCTAAATTTTCACCTGAATTCTGTGAAAACATGTCAGGATCAGTTCAAACACTAAACTGAATCTGCAATTTGTCCAAATTAAGGTCTTAATTAAAATTTCTCATTTACATTTATCCTTATAACTAGTTAGCCAAAAAAGTGAACTCTCAGGAAAGTCACACATTGCAACTAAGCAGAGGTATATCTGTTTAGCCAAATACTGCAATCAAAGCATTAAAGACAATGCTGAATGTTATCGTACCACCTTAAAAGCTAATCATATGTTTGCTTATTTTCGTCCCAAAATAAGGTAGTTTCTTGCCCCTCTTCGCTAAATCTATAGGAGCCATGAGAGCAGATGAGTGAGCAGACAGCAGAGAGACCTGGAAGCCTTCAGTTCATGAAAGTGAGAGTGCTGTCACTCCCACACCCCCGCATCCCACCCCACCTGAGAGCGATTGCGGTGCATGTTCCAGTCACTCATGCGTAAGAAGCAATACACAAGTCCGGTGTAGAGCCACTTTAAAAGCTCATCAGGCGCGTACTCTTGCTTGTAGCGAATACCTTATTCATGACAGTGCTGGCTGTAGCCTAGGTAATTACTTGAATCAAGGTGGCCTCGGATATGTTTAGATCTACAAGGACTGGGAGGAGGCATGAATAATGCAAAATAATTTGCATCTAAATTTTTTAAGTGTGCTTTATTTGAAAAAAAGAAACCCTAAAACATGGGCTTCGATTAAACTTTGATGAGTGAAAGCTGAGCGTGAAGACCAGGAAAACCACCTCATTTGAAGAAATTATTTAGAAAGATGGCAGAGACGACAGAAGAGGCGAGGGAGGCTAGAGGTAATGCCGATAAATAATAATTAAGAAAGAGGTATTGCAGTGTAGGGGCACAAAAACAGGTTGCAACATTTACACCGCCTCTCGACATCTCCATCGGAGGGTTTCTTCCCCTCACACACACGTTTTTACAGCTTCAACTTCTTGAATATTTATGAGAATGTGTTGTTCACAAAGCAATGCTTGTAGCTTTCATCAGGTTTGAATGTATGCCACCCTCCTGCATGCATTATACCAAATGATGAGCTGTGCATGTAAGGAGGTGCTACAGGTGATGTTTACACACTACAGCATGCATAAAGAGCCGGAGGTTAAGTGCTTACCTGCTTTGGAGTGAAGAGGCGCAGGCAGAGGGTGGAGGGGGACCGGTAAAAAGAGGGAGAGGAACCAATTAGTACATGAATATCTTGATTCACAACTTTGAGGCTTCTTAAAGACGAGTGTTTGGACAGCTGACATACAGGTTATCAACAAAAACATTAGGAATTCATTCCGATAGAAGACTGAGAATTTCACCTAAACATGAGGATATCGTCAGCATATTGAGTAATTGACATATAGTACAATCATGCTGGACAGCAATGTATCCAGTTGGAATTAATTGCATAAAAACACAAATCCTGAAAAGAAGAAGAGATATTTTTGCCTACATCAACCAAAACATATTATACAGCATGAGAAAAACTGGTAAAGAGGACAAGAACTAGATTATCGTGGAATCAGACATTACTGAATTTTGGAGCTTCTATCAGAAATAGATCACGAATATCTGCCATACTCGTAAACATGTTTTATCTAACTACGCTGGATATAAAAGTTTCTTTCATTTTACAAACTGACCAGCCCCAACAAAGTTTTAACAAATTCTGGTGATACGCGAAAAGCTTGATATAAAAGAGGCTAAGTGTTTGATCACACGGAGGTCTAGCCTCGTGAGACCATCCTAATCT
>NW_015150516.1:777666-781529 GCF_000732505.1 Cyprinodon variegatus
GAATTCTGACTTTAATCTCAGAATTCTGACTTTAATCTCAGAATTCTGACTTTTCTTCTCAGAATTCTGACTTTTTCTCAGAATTCTAACTTTAATCTCAGAATTCTGACTTTTTTCTGAGAACTCTGACTTTAATCTCAGAATTTTTGATCTTAATGTAGATGGGCACCATAAAGGAAGAGATGTGGGAGCACTCAGCTTCAAAGTCAGAATTGTGAGAAAAAAGTCAGAATTCTGTGAAAAAAATCAGAATTCTGACTTTTTTCCCATGTTAAACAGAAATAAATTTTAAAAATCAATTAACTTTACATGTTTTTTATTTGTCAGAACTCTGAGAAAGAAGTCAGAATTCTGAGTTTAAAGTCAGAATTCTGGGATTAAAGTCAGAATTCTGTGAAAAAAGTCAGAATTCTGACTTTTTCCCATATTAAACTAAAATAAAATTCAAAAATCAGTTAACTTTTTTTTTTTCAGTGGCCCTAATCCTCTTCCGTACCTTTGTCTTTAAAGTTCAAAGGAAGGAAGTTTGCTGCCACTTGAGAGCTAATTGTCCATTGCAAATGTGTGATCGTACAGCGAAGTGAAATCAGATAATGACTAAAAACAGGGAACATATGCAGACGTTTCATTTAGGAAACAAATTAGCTAAAGCCGCCACAGATTTGTCTTCGCACACATCGGGTCGAGTCACCGAATCGTGCAAGATGATCGTCTAGACTCGATTTCTGAGAATTACCTCTGCTTCAATCCCGCCGCCGCCCCGCCCCCAGGAGAAAGGAAAGAGAGGGAAAAAAAACTTATCAGCAGCTACTCCTCCTTCATTTTATTTCATTTATGAATTACAAGGGAAGATGCCATTATATATTATTAATTCTGTGCTGTTGCTTTGGCTCTGGCTGCTGCAGCGGTGAGCTGCGGATGTCGGCGGCGGTGTAATTACGTTCTAGCCGGGCAGCCATCCGTTTCCTTTCAAAAATTTACAGGATTCTTAATCACGTTGCTCATTTGGGTGCACGGTGGCGGGGACGGCGAAACACAAACAGGGGCACGTCTGTTTGCACGGGAACACCTGCTTAGCATTGATAGCAGATGTCAGTCAGTGAACTGAACAAGGGAAAAAATAGAGAAAGTGCAGGGAGAGGGAGGGGGGTGGAATTAAAAATGCAAGCATCACCAACTTCTTATTATTTACTTACTCTGAAAATGAACTAGTGGAATGGGAGAAGGAGAATCCTGGCAAACGCCGGGGAAGCTGGGCCTCATAATTGTTCCTCCCTTCTTCATCTGCTTTAAATTCAGCTAACTAGTCGGCATCAAGAGGCCATTTTTAACCTTTTCCTTTACTCTCTTTCCTCATATCAGGCGCAGGAGTTTTCATATTTCTATCCGTTTGCATCAGTCTTGGCTGCATTATTCATTTGCATTATAGTGCGAGGTGGTAATTAAATCTTGCCTGGGATGCTGTTGTATTTAAATGGAATGTGAATATTTTAGTGTAAAGGGGGGGGTTAGTTGTGCAGAATGCTTAATCTGCCCCCCCACATTCACACAAACACACCCACTCTCTTTTTTCCCTCTGTTTTTGCCTTATTTTACTACTGGCTGTGGGCTTTTCAGATTGTTTATTGTTGCCCGCCGCTCTTTCTAAACGGCTTTTTTCTTAAAGAATAATACTGTTGAGTCAACAACTGCATTGACGAACGCATTTCAGCTGATTTGTTCGCCCGGGTAGGGATATTTGATACCTCAAAGACACACAGACACACACAGCTTCCTTCTCTGCTCACGCCCACGCGGAGACACAAACAGATACAAAAATCTGGCCAACAAAATGGCCACCAAGGACCTCTGCCCGACAGAGGAGACCTTGATGACAAACTCTCAGCTGTGAGAGATTGCAAGAAAAGGAGACAAGAAGGAACAGCAAAGGGGAAAACTGATAAAACGTCTCACTGAGTCCAAACATGCTTCTAAGTACATCTACAACTTTAAATGTATCAAAAAAAACACCTAAAAAACGGTTAATTTCAGCCCTAAAGCTGGAAAAAATGCAAATATTCAAAAAATAATTGTAAAGTTTTCACTCTATGACATATAGGACACCATTATCTGCATATAATGATAGTCACAGTACAGATACAGGGGGGATAAAAGAAGCAGGAATTACGTAGAAGATAACAAAATATAGATACATGTGACCTGATGTGATTTTGGTGAAAGGATTTCAAAAGAAAAACAACCTCTAAGTTAAATCAAACTGTGTAAACTGAAATGTTATTTTAATACCTGTATTCATCTTTTGCAATCAAACATTCATAGAGTTTTTATCTTCATGAATTTCACCCCAATTTTCTAATCTTCACACCCATCCCTAAACCCATAAATGGTAAACATGCATTTTAGGGCCCTTTTCCATAAGTTTGAACAACAAATGTTTGAATTTACTTGAACAAATTTGCTCATTTATGACGTTTTAAATGGTTAAATCAATCATAGTGTAAGAATTTTACATTTTAACCACTTATTGTTTCATCTTAGTCTGATCGCCTGTGCATCAAAGCGTAAGTTATTTGTCTTCCATCCAGTTTATCTTGCATAGCTGAAGCTGTTATGGTTTCCTGTCGAACCCCTGGAGACTGCAGGAGGAGGAACACATCAAACCAATTTAATCCTGTTATATTTCTGTTTCTATTTCTGTATGAATTTAAAAAAAGCAGGTAAAAGTCCCTCTCTGCTGAGCTTCAGCTCCTAGACATTCATTTATTCTAAAAAACTTCCGCTTTAATGTTTCAATTTACTGTTTTTACTTTCAATTTAACTCCTTGCCTTTTCATGCCGACAGTCAGAAAACGTCTATTTAGAATATTTATGTTGTTTTTCGACAGCCATAGCAGGTTTTATACAGAGAAAAAACATTCAAATGAAACCTTTTTTATATATTTGGGGCTTGTTTTTCAAAATGCAGTAGAGGTATTGGAGTAAGAGGGAAAGTCAGGCCGATAAATTCAATATGGAGTCCAGTTGAAAAGATTTTTTGGTTGGGCGGTTCTGTAAATATAGACAAGTAGAAGTTCTGTATGACCCAGGGAGGACTTGTTTGTGCCGCTCGTCTACAAGCGAGACAATAAAACCCAGAGGAAGAGAAAGGGGTAATAAACCTTTGCTCCATATTTGCAGATAGAGGAAGAGAAATAGTAGCAGAAGAAGCCAAAGAGGAAGGACGGTGACGGAGAGAGATGACAGAGCAGAGAGAGCGAGGTTGGGAAGGCAGAGGGATGAGCTGTGCCTTTAATGCCCATCTGGCCCCGGAGATGTAATAAAATTGACATATTGATTCCTTTGAATTTACGAATGCCTGTTTCATAAACTCCCATTTCCAAAGCCGGGGCCTCTTTAGAGCCCTGTCATTTTTCCCCCAAATGGATCAATTATGTGCCCACGTAATCCTGTTACCTGAGGAACCCACGCATACTTCTCCCATTTGCGCCGCTTCACCGGGGCGCATAGACTCGCATTATGAGCACATAAACAAACTCAAGGTTTTTTCTTTGTTTATGTGTGCCAACGTGTGTGTGTCTTTTTTTTTCTTCCTAATATTAGCAATTGTTTTCTCCCCCCCCCTCCCCTCCCTTCGGGTTGTCGTATGAGTCTCTCCCGGAGGGTTTTAGGGAAGCTTTTTTCCCTTCTTGTTTTTGAAGTCGTAGAAATCCGCTCTACCCCTGCCACCTTGACGTCAACATAAACAACCCTCTCTGAAAGCCGGATAAACACAGATTTCATTTCCATCAGGAGGAAATCTTCATCTCTGCGTTTAAAACACACAAGAATACGGAAGAAGATTAGGACCACTGGAAAAAAAAAAA
>NW_015150516.1:783163-799399 GCF_000732505.1 Cyprinodon variegatus
ATCAGTTAACTTTTCTTCTTTTTCCAGTGGCCCTAATCCTCTTCCATACAAGAATGAGAAGAAACACAAAAGGATGATTTTTTTTTTTCAAATGATGAACACACCTTCAGAGCCTGAGGGCAGAAACATTAGGGAGACTCAGCGCGAGTACTTCCCCGTCAGAAGCAGAAAAATATGAGGTGAAAATGAACTTTTAGTGCTGGTGACCCTCTGCACTCATGAGGAGGAGCTCCATAAAACCAAGCATTAGCTAAATGAGACTCATTTTAAACTTGAAAAATCAGTATATTTATATTATGTATAAGGTCGATAAAACAGGCGGATACAAGTGGTTACAGGTCAGACTGCGGCGATCCATCAGGTGGAACAGAAATGTGGGAGCTGGGTGAATATCTTTGTTGTAAAACCGACGAGGAGACATGAGAAGAGGAGGAGGTGGGGGGGAAAAGGTAAAGAATCAATCCTGGATCTTATTTCCACACTTCAGTGAGCCTGAAGCGGCTCAGTTTCACTACGCTTCCACTGAACAATCAGCCTGGCGGAGGATCACCAAGCGACACGTACCGTGTCACTTCCCGCCTGACCTGTTCAGCACACATTTATGCTGTTTATCTACAGAAAATCTCTCTGATTTGGGAGTTTAGAGTTTACACTGCAAATCAAATCAGTATAATTCAGATTTTTTTGTATTGTATTTGATGGGGGGGGGGCTGTGTAGTCCAACATGTGTCACACAGCAGCACCAGAAAGTTTCTAGGGCTCTGAGGCGATTGTTAAAAAGTGGAGAGGAGGGTTGGGGCTCAATGGGCTGACAGGCGGCTGAGTTTGTGCTCACTGGACTTAATCTAAAAGAAAAAAAAGGCCCCAGTTATGATGAAAGGTCGACAGAGTATGTCTCAGCAAATTGGCTTTTCCTTTTGCCTTTTTTCATGCCGGCTGATGCTTTAGCTCCGCTGCAGCGGGAACCTAATGATCTACCAGCCTGGCAGCCCACACTCTCAGAAGCACCCCACCTCCTCCCAGCCCCGTTTCTGGGGAAATCTGAAGTCTCCCAAGCATCTACTACGGTACAATCCAAAACAGAAATGTTTTCCCTTCAGGACAAACTGATCAGAAGACCCTAAAAGGTCCGAACCCGGACAGAGCTGGGAAAAGCTGTGTCCGATCAGATGAGAGGCAACCAAACTGTTAGCATTTCAGCACCATAATGACAGACAGCGACAGGTAATTACATAAAAGAGAGGGGGGCCCCAGACCATTGAGGGTTCCTGGAAACTCTGCGGGACGGAGGACAGTTGCCAACTTACCACTTAAGCCGACCCCTACGTTTTACCTTCCTGCTTAAATTGTCGCCTTCGAGTTAATCTGCGCTCTAGTGTCATTATTTAGCGTCTAAAAGTGATGCTAACGCTAACAGAACACAAAACAACCTCGGTGTTTCCAAACATCTTCACCTGCATGCTGGGAAACCAGAGATGCAGAGGTGGGAGGGGGTGGAGGGGAGCACACTCTGTTGCAATCTCTCGTTTTGCACCCCCCCCCCCCAACCCCCTCCTTTTATAAATTACCTCATCAGTGAGTGAAATTAACACTGATTCTTGCAGGCAATTTCTCAATTTCCAATGCTAATTAGCTTTTCTCTCTTTACTTTTAAATTCTGTAGCACCTGTTTAGGGGGAAGACATCTTAGGCAGTGCAGGCGCATTTAATCACAATTTTAATTAACCATCCCCGTAGATGTGAAAGAGAAGCAATTATAATGCAGATGAATGATGATTTTTCCACATTAAATTGTTTTGTTTCTTCGTTATGTTGATTGCATAAATACTGGCGCCGTTCAGTTTTTATCTACTGTAATTTTTTTCTAATTGTTTTGCACAAAAAAAGAGAGAGGGAGAAACGAGAGAAAGGGTTAGTTTTCTGAGGAAATTGTTTTATTTTGTTAAAAAAAAACAGCTAATCGCCAAAGAGGCAGGCGCAGGTTTTTGGCAAGGGAGGGATTTCTTTTTTACCTCCATATTGAGTTCGTCAGCTCGGAAGGATCGCCACCTCAGATATCTCGTTTGACCTCAAAACAAACTATTAAACCAAATCAAAGTCATCTAGTGTCTTCCCTCAGCCTCCATTTTAACTACTGAGCATATAGCTGCGAATGAAAGCACAGATGGGTGCTACCGGAATGGACTCATAATCTTTATGCGCTCGTGAAAATATCATTGCGTTCAATAGAAGCGCTTTCGAACTGCCTTTATTGCCCCTCGCTCGTCGAAACTTTGCTTTTACTTAAATGTCAGTCGTAGCGTCGACCAAGGTGGGATTCCCTTTAAACTCTTTGCTGCTAAAAGTCGGTGATTTTTGCATTGAAATGTTCGGTTGTAAAAAAGTGGTACTCTGTGCTGCAGAGAGCTTTGCTGCAAGGCACAAAAACAGCTCCCAGAATCCCCTTGTGTTCATGTCCCTCCGCCCTTCGCCACCCCCAGCAGCACTCAGTCCCTAATCCCACTGAGCACTGCTTTCAGTTTGCCCAGAGACCATGCAGGACAACTCCAATGGTCCACACTCAAACACACACTCTCTATTCTCCCTGTTTTATATCAGCCGTCTGATCACATGGACTCTTACTTTTGCAGCTACAGCTGCAACATCAGCTCATCATAACAACTCAAGCTGCATATTTTTCAACCTCACCCAGAGTTTGCATCCTAAAGGAAGAAGCTCTTCTTTTGAATATTAGCTGGAGGTAAACAGAGCATTAAATCTTGCAAGAAAAAAAAAAAAACAGTGGCAGGGGCCAATATGGGCACGGGACAATGCATTTGGCCCCGGCGTCTCCGAGCCTTTGTTCTCGGCTTAACTAAAACGCCGCCGTCACACCGTTTTTACCTCAGTGTCTCCCCCCCATCGAAAACCTGCCGTCAGTCCTTACAAAGCTGGGAAGGAGGAGAGACCGTAAAGGTGGGGAGGGAAGATTAAGACACAAAAGCAACGGGCAGGAGATGTAAAACTGACAAGAAATGAATAAAAACTTGTGCTTTTTAATAAGGGCATATACTGGCTGTGAGGAAGGGGTTTGTGGGGGTTCAAGCTTTATAACGTGGTAACAGCAGAAGTGGAGCAGCACTAAAAGTTTCATCACAGAGAGTGGCTGTGTGTGTCCCTCCGTGGCGTAGAGAGGAAGAAGACACAAACAGAACATCTGGACTGATGAGACCATCTTCTCACGAAGATGTAGAACCTAACATTAATGCGTCAAGATCTTTGTATTTGACAACAATGCACCAATTTCTACCCTGCAAGCAGCCACCGTTTTCTTTGGCATGTAGATAACATCTAAACTATCCCCTCGATCCACTTGGGAAAAAAACAAAACATACTCGGTTAATTAAGAAGGATTTATCACCACTTAACCTCAAAAAGTCGACCTTAGACGATCCTGGGCCTAGATGGAGCTCCTAATACCATGACTCAACTGCTTTGGTTCACCAGAGAATCGTGTTTCAAACCCATTTGTTCTACCTCATGGTTTATATTCATAGTAATTTCCTCTGGGGGTTCAAAAAGAAGCCTAACAATGCCACGTTTCTTTCGCGCAAGAGGCGGATCCAAAGAATAACACGCAGGGATATTTGCTACGAACGTTATGTTAAGATCAGATTAACGTCAGTTGATAAAATCGAAGCGATCCCCATTGATGTTAATCAAATAAGTTTGAACAATGCATACTGAGATGATTCAGATTGAATGAGCCGCACTTAAACCCAAGAAAGCTGAGCTTAGACGTTAGGTAAGGTCATATATCTCCAATATGACTTATTCTTTCAAGCTCATTTACTTTTCAGGATGAAAAACTCAACAAAACTGCATATCTTAAAAGAAAATGAATACATAAATTGAACTTTATTGAACTCACAATGGAGAAAATAACTCTTGGCGTTTAACCCATCCCCTTGGGGAGCAGTGGGCTGCCATTGTGGGGGTGCCTGGAGAGAAATTGGGGGTTTTTGCTCAGAGACCCAGAGTGGCAGTCTGTGGGAGAGGAGATCATACTCAGAAACTCAGGATTTCAAGCTCTATGCCCTGACCTCTACACCCAAATATCTTTCATGAAAGAGGTGAATAGGCATTAAGGTAACTTTGCAGGACATAACGTCTAAAGAACCCCTTTAACTGGGAATAAATCTCTTACAGGAAGCTGCAGCTTCTCCTGCTGTGGTTCACCCCCTCCTCCTCCCACTCCCTCTCCCCTTTCAGGTTCTGGCCTGCCAATTCCCACTTGAAGCTTGACTGGGCCCTGATTTGATGCAAACTACCAGAAGGGAGGCACAGCGATGTCAAGTCCATTTTGCACCGCTGGGGGAAAGGTAACCTCTCCGTTGAGGAAGGAAAGGGACAAAGGTAACAACAAAAAGGGGGCAAAGAGAGGAAAAGAAGGAGGGAAAAGCTTGCTGCCTTACTGTCAGCGAGGGCACTAATTGCAGATGTGCCAGTCTGCCATCATAATAAAATCAGAGGCAAGGGCGGACATTAAGCACGACTGGCTCATTTGTGAGACTGCTGAAAAAGGTAGCACAAATGAATATTTCATTACCTTAATTACTAAGGAATACTCCTTTCCGCCAGTCGCCGAATGAGTGTTGCTGTAACTAATTATGAAACGTAATAACATTAGGGATACCGTGATTGCCAGTTTATAAGGCGGCACTCAGCTCGCCGCTGAGGTATAAGCCGTGTTGAGTAACATACAGCAGGAAGAAGTGGGGTTTGAATGTCGAGAAGTGGAGTCTTTAACAGGTATGAAAGTTTCAATGAATGCAAACACGCTATCCGCTCTACCTGAACGCCACGGGTTTGACGAATCCTTTAACCACGCAGCCTTGAAGGTACCTGCGCGGCTTCCTGCACATTTACGCCGCTTCATCATCCCCTTTTGATGTCAAATACTGTGTCGGTTATTCACCCCTGCAGCCCACGGGCACGTCCCCATGCCCGGCTGTAATGTATGACCGCTGATAAGGTCGTGAGAAGAAAAAGGCAGAGTACAAGGTCTGCTTTGATGGCCATGCTAATTCCAATACCCCTAAGTAGTAAGAATAACAAAGTGGTGGGGAATTTATCTCAGGAATGCTGGAGCAAGACAGCCCAGCGATAAGGAAGTAGCTTCCCCTGGGTGGGGGAGAAGTAATTAGACTGGGCTGACTTGTTAGATGACTGGCCTGGCTGCTAGGATGGGAGCAGGAAAAAAAAAAACCCAAGAAGGACAAATAATAATAAACGTACTTTAGTGACTGCGCCATAAGCAAAGGGGGAGTTTTCCCAAAGAAAAAACTGATAGAAAGTCATAAAGCCATGACCTAACCGGAGACAAAGCTGCATGTCAGAGGCTGAGTCACAAGTTTGAACTCATGTCTGGTGTTTCCTGAAACCTTTTTAGGTCAGGAAATACCCTTGCATCAAGCGAAGGCCTCGTCACCGTCGGTTATCTCCCGGCCTCACAAACCTCACTTCTATCACCTCGTCTTTCCTTTCAGAGCCTTTCAGAACCAAACCGAAACTACCACCCTGTCAGACTCCAACCTTGTGCGTGTCGGAAAGGCAGAGGACAGGGCTGTCGGTGTGATTATTCCCTCGCTACCTGAAGAGGTGTTTGTTTGACATTCCCGTCTGACAAGCGACGGGACATGAAGCGTTCAGGAGGAGGAGGAGGGTCCCCTCTCCAGTCAGAACCCATTAACGGGGGGTCGACTTTGGCTACACATGTCCAACGACTGCACAGCGGATGACATTTAAAGGGGAAGATGTCTCAGCTCTCCTTGACTCACTCTTGCCAAAAGGTTAAACAGTACATCGGAATAACAAGCAGTCCGCTGACCGCTCCCCTCGCTCAGCTGCAGCCTCCGGTTAGGAAGGTGCTTGATCAGCGGCGAGATGAAAGCATGGAAGTGAGTGAAATTTGTGCAACCGCAAAACGACCTAATTCTGGGCCTTAATCTCGCTTGGCAATCGGCTGCAATTAAATCGAGATAACGCATCTGAATTTACTTCTACGCAGGACGGGGAAGGCGGCGGCGGCGGTGGGAGGGTGGAACTGGAGCACCGGGGAAAGCCAGACAAGTCCTCGTTAAAGACGAGAAGAAAAAGGACACACTTAGGAGGTAAAAGAAGCAGGAAACCTCCTGAATAATGAACCGGAGTCAGAAAGTGAGCGCTGATCAAATAGCATGTTCTATTATGTGGAATTAAAGGTGGGAACGGTGGGCAAGTCGGCCCAGATTTCCGCATGTCACCGAGCCTTAATCTGCCGATCTGCTATTGATTCCTCCACACGGCCCTGACCTTGCCAGAAGAGCTCTTCTGACAATCCTGCGTACATCAAGGAGTGTGTGAATTTCCCTAAATGCGTGTGCATGTGTGTGTGATAGAGAGCGAGAGAGAGAGAGGGAAGGAGAGGGAAGGAGAAACCAACATCAGAGCGAGGAAAAACTGGAGGCTGCCTTCAACACTTGTTTGCACAAAGGTGTCATCTCCGAAAGCAGCTGCCGCGCAGAGACGAAGAAAAATGGAGAAATTATTTTAATGGCCAAACACCAGACACACACACACACACAGATAGAGACGATTGCACACGAAAAGCATTCACACAAACATGGACCAGCTGTGATCGTGTTTGTTCTTTTCATTTAATCTACATTTAAGCTTTTGTTACTCCATAATCCAGCTTGTTAAAAAGCTGGACCTGACAGGTTGGGATGGATGTTACGGAATCAGAGAAGAGGAAGATAAATCCGAGCAGTTATCCAAATGAAACACGACTAAATCGTGGAGAAAACGAAGCAAATACAACCCTTTCATTTTTTTAGCGGAACAGCTGCTATCCGAGCGAGCGTGTAGCATTGTTGGGTACAAGAAGGTGTTTGTAAAGTTGTTTTTTCCTTTGTTCCCTTCACTTTTTTTCCCCCCACCATCATCAACATTTAATTATGAAATCTGAACGTTAGTTTACACCTGCTCAGCAACCTGTCGCCTGTCGCGCCCAAACTCGAAAAAAGTCGAGGAAAATAAAAGAAAAAGAAAATCACAGGCGAGACGCGGCGGAATAAGTGCAAACAGCAGGACGAGACCAAATAAAGACTTTGCATTTTTACTGGAGAAGGACTCAAATGAGGCATGATTTTTTTCTTTTTTTCATATCTTAAAAGATGCATCCTCCTCCTACGCAATGCATAAAACATGCTGGCTTAGGGGTAAGGAGTGGAAATGAACAAAAAAAGTCCGAATGGATGCATGCAGTTATTTGCCAGACCAGTGAAGTTTCAATTTCTCTGTTTGCTTGCCTTTTGTTTTCTTTTTGCCTGTCAAAAACAGAAAAGCAAGAAGGCATAAAGAAGGCCTTTTTTCCCACTCATCCCTGCTGTTTTTTCAGTTTTTTTAAGCGCATAATTTGAAGGCTACTCCACGTACAAGTTGGCCAACAGCTCCAACGTTGCAGCATGCATCAACGAGCCATGCAGGGATCCTTGGAACGAAGAGGCTGATTCATGCCTGCGCGTTAGTCAGGCGGCGGATCCTCCCGTGTTTGCATGTACGTGCAGTCGGCCAAATAAAGTGGCTCCTCTTTTTACTTGAACCGTTGGCTCCCTTCAAAATAAATAAAATCTAACGCCCCTGCAGCCCTCCCCTCTCCTTCCACAACCAAAGCAGGGGTTAATATCACGGCTGCCTGGTAAGGCATTATCCAGAACCCTTCGGAACAAAAGGCCCCTTTTGCAAACAGACTCCTACTCCCCCCCCAGGAGTGTCCGAAGGTGTTTGCTGAAGTAAATCTGCCTAAATCCCACGCAGGCAGGAGGGAGGAAGGGAGGGAAGGTGTACCAATAATCCCTGTTCTTAACCAGAAGTAAGAAGGGGGGGGAAAAGAGGAAAAGTTCTGGTTGAGAACCCGTATCACATGATGCCTGGGAATGTCTCAATACTCATTTATTCAGATGTTCTGCAGACAAGACGAGGAAAAGGGCAAAATTAAGACACCTGCTCCTTATCTGCTCAATCCAGGATTTTCTTTTGATTCCTTTTTTTTTTTGGAGCGTCCATGAATAGTGTGGGCATGCCATCTCGTAACACTATCTGTCTATCAGGAGGGGCCGGGGGTCCCTGCTGCAGTAAGGAGGCTATAAAAGGCTTGTAACCAGGGGACGGGCAACAAACAACCACAAACACCCTGGTTATTCCTCTCCTGCACCCACCCACCACTCTCTGCCTCCATTTTTCTCTTCCTCTTCTTCTTCTCTCGCCCCCCCCTCCTCTTTTCATCTCGGGCCCTTTTTCTGATGCTGAATGCAAATGTGTAGCCCTGCTGCTGGCGGCGAGAGGGGCTGAATTGTGATTAAGGAGAAGAAGAAGAAGAAGGAGTAGAAGGAGAAGAAGAAGAGGAGGCTTTTTCTTTTTTTTTTTTTTTTCTCCATTGTTCTCCCCCCGGGGGGATGTTTACCAGGAGAGACACGGCGGATCAGATATGAAAGGCATTCAGGTCAGCATTGATGTGAGCGAAAGTGAAATCGTACCTAAGGCATTCCAAAGAGAGCCGCGGTGTCAGGGGGTCCGGGGGGCCGGCGGTGCCTCCTGCGAGTGTGTGTTCTGAGGGCCGGCAGGCACAGAAATATCTCCACACAAGCAGGAGGAAGAGCCAACAATCAGAGTGCACTGATGATAATAAAAAAAAAAAATGTGCAGAGAATTGAGTGATTCTTGAGAGAAAGGAGGAATTAATGGAAGTTTCACTCATTAGTTTCTGTCATTCGGAGGAACAAGCAATGCCTCTTTTAGCTTTTATCTGTGTGTCAAAAGTACTGCATCCATTCCACATTTCACTCCTGCAGGAAAAGCATGCATATAGTGACACAGAACAGCGAAAGGAAAAGGAAACAGCAAAATTAACTGCTTTAAAAAGCCTTATTATCAAAATAGTATTTCAGATTATACGGGATGCTATTATAGGTCATCCAGGTGAATCCAGCTGACATCTTGGTAGCAAAGCCCAATTAGGAAGTGAGCAGTGGTGTAATCTGTTTGGACCAGCTCATTTAGGGGATTTAATTATCAGGAAATAAAGTCAGGAAGTGTCCTATTTGCTCTATTTTCCAGGCTCATCAGGAGCCCCAAAAAGAAAAAAGGCCTCGCTTGAGTCCCACTTTTCCAGCACAAGTTTTTCTATCTGGTTTTTAAAGTAAGTAATCCCAGATTTCCTTCCAGAGGAATGCCCGCTCCTCCTCAGCTTCCTGCTGCTTGCGAGGAGCGTGGGGCGCAGCCCCGTGTGGGAATGGCAGCCCTGAATGCCGGCCTGGACAACCCCCCGCCACTATTGACGGTATAAACATGTAAATGAAACACATTACCGCTGACAATCAATTGTCCGCGAGCGCCCTGCGAAAAAGCAGCCCTCCTCCCATTTTTTTCCCTCTTTTTTCTCCCCCCCCTACATCAGCATTGCTCGGTCATGGTGGCAGGAATAAAAATAATAAATAGGAAAAGCTGGTATGATAGGGGAAAAAAAAGCGGCTCACCTAAACACACACCTTGAAAAAGAGGATTAAGATAATTCGGACGTGAAATTGTAACTAAAACATTCTGATTTGCGATTTCTTTGGACCCCAGCAGACTTCGGGTTATGTAATGCGTGTGCTCCCAACGCCACAAGATGGAAGAAATACAGCTAACCAAATTCGATGCTGCAGATATTCCGTCTTTTCTCTTCTTTAAATGTTGTCGTCTGATGCTCGTGCTGCTTGAGCGAGATGAAAATAATCCCAGGTGTGTGTGTGTGTGTGTTTCCGCTGGCCGCTCACAGCTGGATGTGACAGGCAACACCTGGCGGGGGCCAAACTCTCAAACAACTTCACGCTGCTCGGCTCAAGTTTCGCACCAGGAAAAAAAGGGCGAAGAGGCTCTTCTTCTCCTTTTTCTGCAGCATGACATATTTTTTTTTTGCGACTAGAGAAATGCCACGCATGGAGGTCTGGATAAATCATGAAGCGCTTAATTTCTGCAAACTGGAACAAATTCAGACAAATATTCTGGGAATTTTTTGCAAGTGGGGGGGATTAAATTTGGATGTTTTATTGGACTGAGAGGAATATTCTCTACATAAATTGGTATTAGGTCAAATTAGATGATTAGATTTGGGGATTTCTATCCGACTTGGAGCTCGGCGTCCCTCCACAGACAGGCAGGAAGAGGGGACAGAGAAGGGGAAGAGAGTGTGTGTGGGTGGGGGGGGTAAAGAAAAGAGTGGGCAAGCTTCAGTAAGCATCTGCTTTCCCAAAACAGCAGAAAAAAAAGATTTTTTTTAATTTAAAGAGAAGGTTGGATTAAAAAAATCCACAAATAATAACTAAAAAAGGGTTTTTTTTTTCTAAAAAGCAAAAAAAACATGTGACCAAGTCCTTTAAAAGTCTCTTATTATTCCTATTTCTCTTTTTTAATCCAAATAAACAGATAAATTGATATTTATAAATAGAATAAATCTGCTGTGCTTCTATTGAGAGAGGAGCTAAAGGCTTGTCTGCTATTGATTGTGTGAAATCAATAAAGGAAACCTGATCTAGATGAATAAGCAGTGCGGGCAGGGATTGAATTAAATAAAATAATAATAGTAATAATAAAGTGTGGGGTGATTTGGGAATATCAGCGTTTATCCTGGAAATTCCTCTGCAGGAAAAAAAAAAAAAGGTGGAATGTTTTCAATAAAATTAGAATTAAAATAATAATGCAACGTTTGAGGGAATTATTTCAACTATAAAATCATTAGAAGATGCCAAGCGGGGGAAAAGTCAGTCAATTGCACTTTTTTTTTTTTTTTAAATCTTTTTCCTCCGGATGGAGACGGATGAGTGGAAGCCCACTAAGATGCTCCTCACAGCGGATCCAGACCAGCCTTCCCAGGCGGGACAACCATCTGACCCCCAGCAGCCTCGGATAACTCCCCCCTCATCAATGCGTAAAAAGGCTCCAGCAGCCGGCAGCGGGCTCTCGCGCGTCCACGGACCCGCCGCGGACGCCTCCAACCCCGGCCACAACATCCACACATCCCCACTCTCCCACAGACACGCGCTCCCCGTGGGTTCCTTACCGTTTTTCCGCCTCGGATTGGCTTGTTTTCGCCTCTTACACCTGGGGCCATCCGCCATGATCTCCTGCCTCATGGATAGGTGTGTGTGCGTGGGTGTGGGTGGGTGTGTGTGGAAAGTGGTGGAGGAGGTAGGGGGGGATCAGATGGCAGCTCGCATGGACTCGATCCCCTGATTTTCAGCTTGATATCTGCAGGGAAACAGAAACACTGCGCGTCACAGAGGAGAACTGCCATTATTTGGATAAAAATCACCAAAATAGACTCTTTATTTCTGTTTAACTTTACTTTAAGTTGTGCCAAGAATGATTCTTAAAAGAAAAAAATAAAGAAAACATCTTTTTCTCCATGCATATATATATTTTATTTTAAAAAAGTAATTGAAACCTGGTGGATTATATATTTCTACCCTAATTAACTCCTATTTGTGAACCTCTGATAGGATAAAAATGTTTAAACAAGCAAAAAGAAATTAAGAGATAAATAAAAAAAGGCATTTTTAAGGTTTAAACCCTATTTTTTGCCGTGCATGCCTTCAGCTGCGCACCGCGCTCACAACCAACGGGGAAAACAGCAGAACTCTGAGAAAAAAACGCTGCTTTGTTTAAAAGCAAACAAAAAAACATTATCCGAACACATTAAAAGCTTAAAAAGCTAATTTCAAACCTGATCTAAACTTTCTTTTAACGCTTTTTTTTTAGATTTCGCGTTGAGCGGCTGCAGACATTTCTGCGCTTTTCCAATCAAAGCCAAAATAAAGGAATAAATTCTCAATTGGAGGGTTTTTTTTTTTCTTCTTTCACCTCGGATCGCTTGGATGTAATAAAATGTAAAAAAAAAAATCAAAGATGATTTTGGTTCCATTGAGGCTGCGGATTGAAAGCGGGGGTCCGTGTCCGGAGAGGAGGCTGCCTTCCCCGGACAGTCAGACCCAAGCCGGGACGCCTCCACCTTTGTCCTCCTTCTCCTCCTCCTCTCTTTGCGGGGATGATTTAAAAAAAAGGTACAGAAAGGAGCGCACCTTTTCTCCCTCCCTTCCTTTCCTCTATCCTTACTTCCACCTGTGCAGGTAAGTCGAAGTTAAGCTCCAAGTTTTACGCAGACGCGCGCAAAAAAAAAGTTTAAATCCATGAAAATCTCCTGGAAGAAAACAAAAAAGCTGAAATAATGATAAAAATAGGAATTAGAAATGCCTACCTGCTTGTTTCTTTTTTTTTTTAATTAAACGATGGCGTAAAAGAAGCGTCTCTTGGATGGGAGCTGCCGAGCAGGGATGATGGCGAGCGGATCCTTTTCCACCGGTGATAATAATAAAGCCTTAGAAATAAAAGCCTCAGAAATAGTTGGGAGGAGGGAGGGACCGCTATTCCTGCTAGGGCAGGTTTACAACTGATGTCTTACACCCACTCCAGGAAACAAACCTGGGTAGGGACTGACGTGTTACGCCTCTTCTAATGACATTTTTTTTTCTCTCTCCTCTCCTTCCACCTCCTTTTCTCTGCCGTGCGGAACACAGAGGAGGAAGAAGGAGAAGCCCCCTGAAACGCGCCACCTATCTTCACGGGAGGGGATAATTGAGGAGAGTCAAACGTGAGCATCTTCTCGGTTGAAGTTGTTTTTTTTTTTCTCTTCTCTCTCTCTCCCAGCTTTCCTCTCCCTTCTCTCTGCTCTCCTCTTTTTTTTATTGCGGCGCAAAAGCAAATATGCGGCACATTTCTCTTTATTCTGCGGCGCAGAATCAGAGGAGAAGCGACTGGAATCATGTAAGGCTCACTTTTTTTATCTGTTTATTAACTTTACCTTTAATCTAAATATCCAAATTATGCATTTTAATTTAATTTGAGAAAAAAAAGCAATTTAAATACATTAATTTTTCCACATATAATCAATAAAAATATGCATTTATCTAAAATAAGTTGGCGCACCTGATTTTTTCTGCGCCCTGCTCCAACGTGAGACGCACCTGCGCGCTGCAGCCAGGTGCAACCAGGTGTGCTTCCACACAATTAAACGCGTGCAAAAATTATTTTGCAACCTGCGCAAACATTTTTTTTATTATTATTTTTTCTGCGCAGTTAATATAAAAGGATTTCAGGAAACGGTGCAAAACTCTGTGAAACGTGGAGGTCGACCGTCGCAGCCTGGTCTGACAGGAATAAAACGCAGCCAGAAGAGCCGGAGCCCAGTGAGGAGGCTCCACCTTTGCTGCGTCCTGATTGGTTATGTAAATAAAGCATTATTGCGCGTCCTGTCCTCCTGCAGCTCGCCACTGTATGGCTAATTAAATCATCAATCAAACGGAGGACGAGCAGATCCACGGTTACAAGCCTGAAAAGTAAAAAAGAAACAAGCAGAGGTAAAGATAATGCGAGACTAAACTAATAAATCTGTAAATTATTAACTTTTTTTCTCTTTTTATGTTATAAAACGGGAGGAAGAGGAGGTGTGGCACCAAACAGAGGAGTCAGGGGGGGATTATTGCAATGATTTGTAACTATTTTATAAAAATAAAGGAAAAAATCACGAGCTGTAATTAATTAAAATGTTTATTTTATATATATTTTTAAATATTTAAACAGTTTAAAATAGGGGCTGGGGTGAATTTGCTGACCCCTGCCCACCCCCCAAGAAGATTTCTGTGGAGTTATTAGAGGTAAAGAAAGGCTGTGACGTCACTAATGAAAACTGTTTTCATTTTTTTAATAAAAGTTCAAATTAAAAACAAAATAAGATGATTCAAAATCTTTTTAAATATGCTTTTTTTTTGTCTTTCAGTTGAATCACTTTTAAGGGGGGGGGCATATGTTTTATAGCAATGAACTTAAGCTGAATCGTCTATTTATTATATAATAATTAGGTACATTTCCTTGTTTTTTTTGTCTTATACAGTTTAATTTGGGGAACACCTTATATATTTTCAGCCCCCCCCCTCTGGAAATGCAGAAGCCTAATATTAAAGGATTAATTCACCTTTAAATATCCATTTTTTTTTCTTTTTTCGCCTCCAACTAAAGAAGAAGCCTCAGGAGGATCTGCCTCCTGAATGTTTTCTGGGTAAGTTTGGATTTTATTTCAAATGTTACCTTTAATTTTCTTTATTTTTTTATCTTCTCATCTGAAACAAAGACGGAGAGGAGGAGAGTCTGCACCGCTCGTGGATCCGATCCTGGCTGAATTATTGTCATGCGTAGTTTACTGCCAGTGTGCGAGCATGTAAACTAAGCCAACACACACACAGGGTGAGCCTGCAGTGGCCTCGTCTATGGGGCCACATCTTCACCGTGAAAACGGATTACAGCCGCTGTCTGACCTATAGGGGGACCTTGTGTTTAATGAATATATGGCTTTAAATAAGAAGAGGACTTTTGTTGCTGATGTTTCTCACATATTTTCCTTTTTTTTCTGCAAAAAAATACATTTTTTGTCATTATGTCTAAATAAAAAATTAAACTCTTACGTCTTTTTATATTATTATACATATTTAGCATTTCTACTCATGTTTTGCTCCATGTCTTTGTGCCTGTTTTATTTTCCTGCAGCGTTGGGTCTTAGAGGCGGCGCTGCAGAGGAGCTGCAGGGATGTTTCGCTGTCTTTTCCGTGGAATTACAGCTTCTGTTTGGGAGCTCGGGTTACACGCTGGCTGCTGCGCTGTCAGCTGCTGCTCCATGAGGGAACGACTCGGCAGGAGAAATTCAGCACAGCCCCAAGAGTTAAATCATTACAGGGAGGTCAGAGGTCAGGGAGGGGGGGGGGGATATTAGGACCTGCTTCAGACAATCTGGATTTGTCAAATTTAACACATTTCCAGCATCAGTTTACCGATAGAAGAGCCGTGAGTTGCAGGAGGCAGAAAGATGCCGATGCATCCGACGCCTCGGGACCTGAGCACAGTTGTATGTACATGTTGTGCATTCAGCAGCTCGGCCGCTAGGCGTCCCTGATTATTGGCCTAATTTAGATCTGCGAGAGTCACGTGACGAAAGAGAGCATCCACTGATGAATCCCTGCATCCTCTCTGGAAGCAGGCTGGCAGTTTCCCCCCAAACCTGTTGCAAAGAAAAGAAGGGAAATTTCTGCATAAAACTCGACTCATTATAAACAAAATAAAGCAAAATGCTGCAGAGATGTGAAATAAAATTTACAAATCTTCTGCATGGATTGATGCAGAGCAGCATCATCTTCAGATACGTGGAGCTTTTTCACAGAACTCCCTATTAGGATGTCAGGGAGCTGGAGCAGAGCTGATGTATTCAGCATCAAGCTGCCAAAACCATTTAAATACATCCCTGCCAAAGGTTTATCCTCCAACTAGTAGCACAAATAAATCGGATCCGTTTCCAAGCTAAACAATGATTCAGCTTCTCCTCCCTCAGAGTCCTGATGGGCGGAGCTTAAGGACAATTAGTTTGTTTTTGTTTGATTAAAACATCCGGGAAAAAAGGCCTTAAAGCTTCTACCTGCAGTAGCTGAGCACTGAGCCACACAGGGCGGATTGGTCAAAAAATAAGCAGCAGGAACATTAAAACATTTAGTAAGTGTTTCATAATTAGAGCAGCTTAAAAAAACAAATAAACTGCAGGTAATTTACAGGAAATTCCTTTAATTTTACAACATAATGCTGGAAACGTCATCGTTATACTTTTAAATCATCATTGCAATCAAATCACAGAACTTTCTTTATTTCTCTAGGTTGAAAACAAAACTCTGCAGTCACTAAATGCCCAATTTACTATTTAAACTATTATATTAAAGCTGAATTAAATAATCAAAATACATTTTAATTCTTATAATTAGAGAGATTCTGTCCAGTATGTTAATGTGCAAGAAAAAGGTAAACATATTAAAGCTTTACAGTAAGTGGAATCAGATCTGATCTACTTAATTTTCATCTTCATCATAGAAAATAGATAATAGAGTAAATATAAAGAAGGAGGAAATCACTTTTTCTTTTACTCTTGATATGATTAAAACATTAATCCCATTACAGTGAAATTAACACATTCATTTACAGGATTTACCTGAATTTGGTTTTATTAACATCAGAACAGATTTCCTTCATAATAACGTTACAGGAAACATCAACACAACTATCAACAGTTCTACAATGTGTGCAGAA
>NW_015150516.1:800553-803475 GCF_000732505.1 Cyprinodon variegatus
TTGCCAATTGAATGAGTATTTTTACTCTTAAATAAGATAATTAGATAATATACACTTGAAATAAGACAATGCAATTGTTTTTTTCTTATTTTAAGTGTAAATTGTCTTGTTCCATTGGCAAAGTGTCTCACTTAAATACTTAATTCAAGAAAAATGCACTTGTTTTAAGAAAAAAAGACTTATTTAGATGTAATTTGCAGTGTAATAACAAATAAACTAACAGGGAATTGTTTTATTACTTTACAATGAAGCAAGTAGTGAAGAATTGTGAAATCACTACATTTAAAACTCATTCCTACAATCTTAGCTCGACTTTTACCGTCTTTACATTCTGACCAACTTCCACAATAAGGGTTGGTTATATATTTTCAGGACCGTACATAATGTCTTTATTTCTACAAGGAAACGTTGCTAGGCCCCTTATTTCTGTACATAAACAAAACTTTAGTTGATTTTTTTTTGGTCTAATCTCTGATTTGAGGCCAAAGTTAAACACTTATAACGTGTGAACTAACAGCTTCTTTCACCCGCCTCCAAGAATATTAATTCAGCAAAAACAAAATGCGATAGAGGAAGTCGACGTATTTATCTTCTGCAGTCAAGCTGCATATTTTACATAACATCTAATGGTTTTCTGCTTTTTATATATTCCAACATAAGCAGTTTTTATTGAAAGACAATTAAATAACAGGCTTCATCTTTCACTTTTCTTTAGTTTAATGGTGAGTAAAACAAAAGTGGATTTCTCTGTTAAACCTGAAACTGATTCAGAAAACGTTCCTTTTTCTACTATTAAATAACCTAAAGGCTGGAGTGTTTCTTGTGAAGTTTCATCAAACCATTTTTCCATTTTAGGTTTTTAATAATGTTTGCAAACCATTTAAAACAGCCAATTATAACAAACAAAAAATTGCATTAACTCAAAATATGAACACTGGAAAAAATCAAAATCTAGACAAGTTGTTTTTTCTTAAAATAAGTGCATTTGTTCTTGAATTGAGAAGGTAAAAGAGACATTTTGCCAGTGGAACAAGACAATTTGCTTTTAAAATAAGAAAACACAATCGCATTGTCTTATTTCAAGTGCATTTTATCTAAATATCTTATATTAATAGTAAAAACACTAATTCCATTGGCAAACTATGTAATTTACCTACTCAAATTAAGGGTAAATACACTTAATTTAAGACATTTTTACTTATTTCTAGATCGTTTTTCCAGTGAAACATACCGTAAGTGGTGAGAGGGAGCTGTACACTGCAAAAAATGGAAATCTAAATAAGTAATTTTTGCTCAAATTAAGTGCATTTTTTCTTGAATTCGGGAGGTAAGTGAGACACTTTGCCAATGGAACAAGACAATTTACACTTAAAATAAGTAAAAACAATTGCTTTGTCTTATTTCAAGTGTATATTATCTAATTATCTTACTGTACGAGTAAAAATACTCATTCCATTGGCAAACTATCTCATTTACCTGCTCGAATTAAGGGTAAATACACTTAATTTAAGAAGTTTTTACTTATTTCTAGATGTTTTTTGCAGTGTACCAACTAATTAATTTAATATAAGGAAGATTAAACTGAAATATGGGTCGATTCCAGTCACCTGCTGAGCAATCTCTGAATTTTGGCCTTCAGTGTTCAAACTTTATCATTTGGTTGTTGGAATGTGAAAAGAAAAGTTATAAGGACTGAAAGTTTGAACAAAATGCCATCAGTTGACAGAGTAAATACCAATTATCATGACTTCATGTGATGCAGAAACCAAACGAGGCTGATCTGACCACAACGCCTGGTGCAGATAAAAAGGCAGGGAGGGACAGTTTGAAAATGTACTCCTACAATTCAAAGCAGCTGTCAAGCGGCTGCAGCTCAGCCTCTCGAGTGTTAAACCCTCAGCAAATAGTTTGCTCCAGCCCTGAAAGCAAGTTTCCCCCCCTCTTTTTTTTAATTAAAGTAACGCTTGTTGTTCAGACAGAAGTATCTCAGATCGCATCTCCTCCACGCTCTTGTTTGCAGCTCCTCCAGCTCTGCGACATCAAACTCCATATCTCTCGACGGGGCTTGGCTCTGTGATGGCCACGCCACAAAAACACCAGAGAATGACGGACAATTAAAGACCGAGAGGCGAAGGCTGGAAACAGTATAAAAAAAAAAAAGAAATGCAAAATGAATCTGGTTTACATTCGCCACAAGCAAAGAGAGAGGGAGTGGAAAGAACCGCTCTTCTCTGAGCATTTTTGATCTTGCCTGGTCGGAGAAGAAAGCTCGCCAGGAGAAGAAGAAGAACGCTGCAAAGCAGAGAGCTGCAGAACAAATGATCACTGCACAAAAAAAAGTATTGATTTTCATGTTGTTCTTGTTAGCTGAAAACTGAGCTGAGGCTTCTACAAATGACCACTTATCCAACCCAGGCCCTTGTAAAACAGACAAACATATGATGCGTTTTTTTCTTTCCTGTAAAAAGAAGTCAGACGGTTTCTAAAAGCATCAGGGTGGGAAACAACTCAACAAAAAGTTTAACTTTTCTTTCATCGTCAGTCGACACATTTACTTTATTCTGAGATATTTTTGTAGTTTCTCTTTCATCATCATCAGTGTCTCTTGCAGCAGGATAAATCAATATTTAGAAAGTAATGAACAAATTCAAATTGATAGTTACTTTTATCACAAAGCATTAGTAGTTAAATTAGGAGGACTAGAATCTGATTTGTAAAATAAAAATAAAGGATGCTCTGCTAGCTTAATGTCTTCTTAAGACTTAAAAAGTTAACCTAAACACTTAAAACTATAACATATTAAAAGCGTGCCTGTGTTATATTAAATTGGGATGCAGGATATAATCGGCCCCCTATCGGTATCGGCCTTAAAACTGAATATCGGACATCGGCCACCCCACCGATATTTAACCCGATATTTGA
>NW_015150516.1:805140-814586 GCF_000732505.1 Cyprinodon variegatus
GAAAATATTAGCGTTCCGTGTTCGTTTTGACTTCGTGTGGACGGGGCCTTAATTGAGCCAAACTTAGATTATTGTCCTCACACATTCTAAATTAGTTCATCTTATTTTCGTCAGGTGGATGTTGTTGCGGTCCTAAATGCAGAATAGAGGAGGCAGAGATAGAGATTTGGCAGGTTTAATGTTGAAGGTACAAAAACCAAAAACTAGAGAAGTTTGCCAGAAAATAGAACAAGAAATGAAGAGAAGTGTTCTGGGCATTTTCTGCTGGTGGAGACCCTAGGAAGTTTCCTGTATCCAACGGAAGTACTTAAACTTCCTTCTTGCCAGAGAATGCCTGGATCTGATGTTAGGTAGGCTAAAGCCAGGCGACTTTCCAGTTGTGCGAGAAGTTTTCGATCGGCTGACTTTCAGCCTTATTGTGTGTCTTGTATTGTACAGAGGGTAGCGAGGGGCAATCAGCCTTTCATGACCATCTCCCTATCAGGCATCAAGAACATGTTTGAAATTGATTCGGCCGTCGTGGGCAAATCACTCAGTTGGCATCCGGAAACAAGGACTCTTCTTCTTCTGCCTCTCAGATGAAAACACAGAAGCATGGCGGGGGTGCGAGTGAAATGGAGTTCTTTCTGTGAAATTGACAAACCGTAGTAGCCATGTTTGCTCAGCCACGTCTTTGTCCAAATACATCGCCGCCATTTCTTCTTAGGGCTTTTAGCACATAAAATCGCACAAATTGCCAAGGCAACGCTTTTCACTCTAGTGAGCTTCATATTCCTCTTCCACTCATTTGGCTTCCGGATAGAAGAGTCCGAGTAGCGCCATCTCACTGCGGAGCCGAGTCCGACGTGGGTTTTAGACGTACAGTGTGAGCAGTTAGATCGCATCAGAGCGTTGTGCGACAATGTAGGACGAAACCAAAGGGCTGTAGCCGCATGCAGCAAATGAAAAAAAATTGCACGGCGTATGCCCGGCTTAATGATAACAGTTAGAGTTTACGAAAGGTTAAATCTAGTAAAATTGGGTGTTTTTGTGTTAATTATGCAAGGTTTGCCCTGATTTTAAATGTCTTCTTGGCAGTTATAATACAAAACTATTTCTAAGGGGTAAAAGTTTAGACCAGAGAAAAGCAATGGAGGTTGCAGGGATTTCTGTGATTTAAAGGTAATATACTGCTATAAGAGTCTCACAAGAGTCCGGCTAAGATATAACACCATCTGCCTCAATTGAAGCCAAATCAAAGTAAGTGGCCAGTTCTTCAACTAAACAATCGCAGGAAAGATCCAATCATCTTGGAACCAGACACAAAGAGGCATTTCACATACGGAATATATAATGCGTACTGTCTACTTGTCTGCCGTCTGATGCCGTCACAGTCTCGCTTTAAGTGCCACCAAAACAAATCCAGCACATTTACTGTACTTCACAAATAAAATGGTTCTGATTGGGATGCTGATAGATCCCTCAAGAAAACTTTTTACTCCAAGATAAAAAAAAAAGGCGCCTTATCTCTCCCTGAAATGAATAATTGACGGCGTCTCCGATGAATAATTAATCAAACATTTGAATAATTGTTGTAGCTCTAATCTCGACAGACATTTGCATATCTGCGTGCTCTTAATATCTGCCTGTGTATATGAGGTTACATCCTCCCAGGACACAAAGATAAAATCAAAAGATGGAGCATTCATCTGCATGAACCCTGAACCACTCAGTCAGAGCTGTCCACATGAACCCTGCTTCAGCTTGAATATTACACCGCTAAGAGAGGGGAAAAAAACTGTTTACCAAACATGTATTGATTAGGTCCGAAAAACAAGATTTGCAATCATACTGCAAAACCTGGAAACCAACCCTTCAAAGAAATAGATGAACTTACAGGAAGATAAATCCACTGTTGCTGTTCATGATAACTTTGTTCTACTTCTGTTCTGTTAGCAGCCCTTGTTTGAGGTAAAATATATAAAAGCTAAATTTATATTCCTGAGGGGAAAAAGTCATTGGTAGGACACCAACACTTTAAAAGCGGAAACCATGTTTTGTAGACCTATGGATTACATTTAGATCCAGTCGAACCAGCAGGATTGTACTAATAGGCCTTTCTCTTAATAATCGATTCTGTTTATATCATAAAGACGACGCCAGAAATAAAAAAAAAAGTCTGGAACCATTTCTTATGTTGTTATGTGTTTCATCAAAGCAGCCAGATATTCTTGATGTCTTCACAAGTGGGCTTGATCAATAGTTCTACATGGTTTTTGAAGGTTCTTCCATGTTTTATCTAGCTGTCTTTTCTGTATTGTTTTAACCAGTAGATGTTGTATGGCTCAGGAAGTCAACTGTGAGATCAGACACAGTGGAATCAAGTTCAAGGTTCTTTTAATACACTGGGGTGAAACACCAACAATCCAATGGAAGCAGGAATATCCAATACAGAGGTAGGGAAGGGTCAGTGACTATAAGGCTAAATTCAAATTCAAAAAGGCTGGAATGTCTGGCTCAAAAGGACAAAGTCAAACTGGCAAAGGGAAGCTGCATGACCGAGAAATAACTAGACCAACAAACAAAGGAGGAGCACAAACTCCAGGTGAATGGCATTAAGGTGATTGCAGGGGAGAACTCAGGAGGTAAAGTTGCCTAAAATAAGATAGGAAATGAATACAAAATAAAACAGGAACTGGTTTCCTCCAGACTCTTCCTGCTGAGGAGACTGAGGTATTTTGGAGTGCGGGGTGCGCCCTTGAAGGGGGAGTTCTGTCATAATCTTGGCGCTGATGGTTGGTTTTTTCCTTTGCTCCTTGCTTTCCTGTCTAATTGGTTCTGCGGCTGATTATCGTTGATCATTTTCACCTGGTTCCTCTACTATTTAAGTTGTGTGTTTGCCTCCCATCAGCGGCAGGTTATTCGTGTGTTTTGGTGAGACGTTCCCTAGCAATCTGTAGTCTGTCTGTTTTCCTGATTTTGACCAGTTTCTGCCCTGAGGATCTCGAGTTTTGCCTTCCCCCAGTCTGCTCTGTTTGTCGTATCTGATCTTGGATTCTACCGGCTTCTGAACCTGGAACTGTCTTCTGACTTCGGCCTTGGATTTCCCTTCTGGACTCTGTTGCTGCTCGGCGTCGGCTGGCGCACGCTCTGCTCGCTCTCTAGGAACTCTGGGGGTGTCGCCCACCGCACCTGCAGTCAAACCTCCCTCCTGGTTTCTGCTGTGTTCTCCGCGAACGGACTGCGCTCCTGTTTGTATTAAATAAATGCTTTGAACTTTCCCACTGTCTGTCTCGCCTTGAATTCTGGGTCCAACAGTCTGAGATAATTACAACTGGAGATAACTGAAGCCAAGGGAAACATAACCTAGGAATAAGAGAACGAATAACCAACTAAAACTAGATCAAGGAACAAATGATAGCAAAAGAGATAGCAAGGAAGAGTAAAAAAAAAATAATTCAAAAATTATAAAAATCTTGACAATACAAAATAACGTAAAATAAAGGATAACTGAGGACTTAAAATGGAAAAAACTTACACAGAACCAAAAAGTCAGGAATGGTAGCTCATGACCATATTAGTCTAGCTAGTCTTAGTTTAGTTTATGTTGTTTTGGCTTAGTTGACCTTCCTTTAGCTTACCTCAGTAGATAATCGAGACAGAAAGATGACATGATTCTCTGATATTTGGCCAGGATTTTTTTGGATTTCTTTCTGGTTCTTGAAGATTTTATTATCAAATACTTTTTATGTGTTAGAAATTGACTAATTAATGCTGTGAGGTCACAGCTCACGATGCATGTGCGCTCTGATTCGATCTACCTGCTCCCATTGTGCGTCTAAAAACCACGTCGGACTCAGCTCCGCAGTGAGATGGCAGGACGCACGATCAGGCTGAAAGTCGGGCCGATCGAAAAATTCTCGCACAATACTGCAAAAAATCGTACAGTGTTAACCCGGCTTAAGAGGAATGAGGCAAATGCTCCAGACAAACACTGGGAGACTTTCAGAGAGCCTTTGAACCTCGGGATTAAGACCAATTGGGCTCCAATCCGGAAGTAAAACATACTGTGTGGCTTTTTCTGCAGCACTTCTGACAGAATACTAACCATGCAATCTAGAGCAGATTTATCTCGTGGTAATTTTCAGTTATTCATAAAAACATAATGATCTCTGTGTTCAGTGTACAAACATGTCTCACATTAAAAAGTTAAGCTGGAAATGTTTTTCTTTCACAGTAAAAGCCAATAATTTACTCTATGTCCACCTAATGGTGAGCATTCCTTTATGAAAGAGGAAAATTCCAAGTCTGTGTGCGGCAGGGTGTGGCATTTCGACATTTACCAAGGAGGCATAACAGAGGCTCATCCGAAACCATTTTGGGTTTGCTGTTATTTCTAACTGACGTTTGCTAGTTTAAGTTATTTTAGGTATGGTATTGTTTTTAGGCAGTGTTTACTGTGAGTTCTTAAAGTGTCAGTTTGGGCAAATGTGAGCAAAACCAAAGAGATGTAGATCATGGTACTGGGACCGGTAATTAAAGAGAGTTACTCTGACCTCCACCTGTGACAATTTAGACTTTCTATACACACAGTGTCACACTTTTTTCACAAACTCTCATTTTTACGTCCATTATCATAATACAAATGTTTTTTATTGACCCAGGTGAGTTATTTTTGGGATACGGATCTGCTGGATAACAACATTTAAAGAACATGGAAAATATTCACGGCCTTGAAGATTTCTTATGTTTCCAGTTTTTACTTAAATGTTTCATTTCAAAACAGCCATTTCAGATTTAACCTCATAAAAAAACTAAAAAACAATTTTGAAATTATAGTAAAAGAATCCAATGACTTGATCAAAGCCAAGTCGACCTAAAAACAGAAATTCACCATAGTTTCAGTAATGACTGACCGATTATTTAGACAGCTATTCAATTTCAGAGGTGATAATCAGGCTTGATCAGTTTAAAACCTTTATTTTCAAGTGATCATTTGAATAGAACTTGTCCAACAACACGAAGTAGGCGAAATATCTTAAAAATTTCCTGCATTTATCAGTCTGGAAAAGAATATAAAGCATAATTTTTAATGATGGGGACCCAGTGAACCACAGCGAGAGCTATAATCTATAAAACTATTATGCGTTGACAACTCACCCATGAAGTCACCCAGAACAACATCTAAAGCTCTCCAGACCTCACAACTTTAGTCAAGGTCAGAGTTCATGATTTGAAAACAGGACAAAAAGGCTTGACTCTCTACAGGAGAGTTATGAGGCCAGAACCACTGCTGACCCAGGAAACATAAAAAGGTGCTTCTCACATTTTCAAGACTTTTGGGAAATACTCCGTGGACTGACAACACAAAAGGGAAGTTTGTGAGCTATTATATCAGGGGCAGAACTAACCCAGCGTTTAAGTGAAAGAACATCATGCTTACAGTAGCCTGATGATCTGAGGCTTGTTTCTTCAGGACATAGACGACTTGCTGGCATTGATGGATTCATTAATTGGAGAAAACCCTGAGGGAGATTATCTGTTATCTTATAATCTGACACAAGCAAGTCTGTGTCTGAATATATCCAAAAAAACAACAAACCTATTGGAATGGTCTAATTAAAATCAGTAAAGTCGGTGTAGATCTATGAACCTAAACAGGCTGTGAACATGCAGTTTATAGCCCAATGGGAGGAAAGGCTAGCCTAGTGAGACCATCCTGATCTTGCGAGCTTTCAAGGTTTCACTCGCAGATCAGTCTGGAGACTCTCCGTTAAAGAAAATTTGGAGCCGTTCACCAAACGAACGTCCAATCAGCGTTGGCTTTGAGGCGGGTTGAGGTGTGACGCAACGAGAAGCGCGACAGTTCAGTCTAAAGAACATGGCGGCTTCAGCCAATGAAGCTAGCGTTAGCGTGGCTATCAAGCAAGTTTTATCGGAATTACAGAGTATTTCTTCACTGAAAGAAGAGCAAAACACTGCTCTGGAGGCTTTTCTCAGAGGAAAAGATGTTTTTGCTCTTCTCCCGACTGGTTTCGGCAAGAGCAGCAATAGTAGCCTGGCTTGTGGTTGTGTTTTCATCGTCGCTCTGTTAGTACGTCATATGCTTTGTTGATCTGATCTGATTTTCGCCCCTTCCCAAAATTACTTCAACGGAAGGTTTCCAGATGGATATGCGGAGCAAATCCATCTGGCGGAGTCAGGTTAAGGAAAAGCAGTAGTTAGGTTTAAAGAGTAAGTACCTTTTCAGATAGGGAAAAGTTAGCTGGCAAAAAGTTTTCAGTTTTGAATAAAATCTATTGTATTCTGTCTGATATCAAAATCAGCTTAATAATATGAACATTTAAAGGTGTAGTAGGAGAAGTTTTCTGACGCATTTTTTATTATGTGGCTTGAAGATCTCCCCACATCCGCGTAGCAAGCAGGGAAATAGAAGGTCTGGAAGTGAATCAGGGTCGTCTGCTTGTGCAAATGCCCTGACACACGTACGAATCAACCACACGATGCTTGTGCAGGCGCGAAGACCAGTGACGTCACGTAAACTCAGTCACGTTACCTGGTTCAAAGCCATGGTTGGTCTGCGAGTTACTTAGCTCAGTCTACCATATTGTCTCGATAGCAGCAGAAGGAAAGCGCTATGTTGTTGTTAGCTCGTGTCAAGAGCACTCGGTCTCGGCTTGTTTCGTTCTCGATCTCGGAAACATCCAAACAGCTCGACAGACATCACGCGCAATCATGTGTTTTGAAGGTGTGGTTTTGAGGGGTGGTCTGAAGGGAGAGGCATGGTTGTGTATTTTCACAAATATAGCTTGCTGAAACCGTTTTTACAAGATCTCATTTTCACCTTTAAGTGTTAAGGTAATACTGTTTAAAATAATTTCCTTCTTCAAGGTCAGTGAAGACCAAGATGTGTGGTGTTTTTGTTCAAACTGCTGAGCGGCAGTGAGCGGTAGCTTCTGACTATGACAAGGGAGCTTTGTGAATCGTGATGCATGAATATTTAGAGGAAGTAGGGTAAAACACCAAGTGTTGTTTAGGAAAATGTCATGGTTTGGTCAAGGCATCTATTGCAAACATGCCAATACTTGATAAAAAGAAAAGCGTCTTCATCGAGAAAACTCTAAGAAAATATAAGATATCTTTGATGAAGTGTTTTTTTTTTCTTCCATGACAAACTATTCCAAAGGTTCTTGCTTTGCAAAAACGCAAAAAGGCCATAACTGGGCTTGCTTGTCTCACCGAAGGCTCAGGAATGACACACCTGGCGGTAGAACATTGCTGTTCCAGAATCAGCAGCTGCCTTGAACCCTTTGCCTCCTCAAAAAGTTTCCCCATTAGGGACATCTAAGTTTACGACTCTGTTGGACCTGCTTGCCGAGAGTTCTCTAAACCCACTGATCAACTTTACCACTCTTCCACTGGCTGTGTTATTCTAATGATTTAAAGATCTAGATACAGGAAGTAAACTCTGACAACCCAACTGAGTAAAGCTGGCACTCTCACCTCGATGCTTCAGAGCTCTTTTCTTCCACCTAAAGCACACAGTAAAGTGTTCATGTGTGTGTATTGCGGTGAGTCAATGATTCGTCTTTTGATCCCGGTGTGCTTGTTGTCAAAAGCCGCCTGGATTGAAGAGACTGTTGGCCACAATTGACTGTGACAATTAGGGCACGATCACAGTCCCTGAGTGGAGCACTTAAAGGCTAATTTACATGTCACTTTGCTGAATTAAAAAAAAAATAATAATAGCAAGAAAAGATATTCTGCTTTGCTCGCCCTCTCTCCCTCCCACTTTCTCTTCTCTCTATCTATCTACTCCCCCTTTTATTCCTCCATGCCTTGTAAACTGTAATTTGTACACTGCTTAAGGCAACGGGCAGAAGAGAAGCAACCGGCATTTCCATTTGAAAAGAGGCAATCACCAGGCCACTGCTGAGCCTTTTGTCCGGTGGTGTTGGTGGGGGGTGGCGGCAATTTGCAGGCAGAGAAGTTAACCTTCTGCTGAGGTACATTACATACAGGCTTTAAGCCTTCATGTATGCAGATTGACTCATGTTTGCTGATATTCAGCTCTGATATTGCTCTAATATCAGAAGTAGGGTATCTCCCTGCCTTCACTGACCTTAGACTCCAACATCTTCTTTCTCAAAGTTGTGCAAGCAGAGGACTACAGTTTGTCATGGAAATTAAACAACTTGTTATGAACCATAGGCTGATTATTGACACAACTGCATAGCTAAAACTTGTTAAAATGCCCGTGCATTGCATTAAAAACTGGGTCCAAAGAGTCAACGGCAGTAAAGGTGGTATAGACAAAATATCTGCAGTACTTGAGTTGAGGGTGGATGAGGAAGGATGGCATCTACATTCTTAAAAAGATCTTAAAAATCATTCCCCTTTGTAAATGACCATCCCCCATACCATCCCCTTTGACATGTTATTACTAAATGTGTAACATTTCTACTATATATTAACGGTAATGGTAATAATATTGCCATTTCACCATTTGATGGGAGTAGCCCGAGCTAAATAAATAAGATCAAAGAAGTGTCCTACCATGACTATGAAGCTGATCCCAGTGGGAAATTTGCAGTGATAGCCATGCCATTCCAGGGACTGGCTGCAGTTCTACTGTAAGGTGCCTTGGTCAAGGTCAATGACCGACGTACCTGACATGGAACAACCATACCATGCATATTGCTTTAGGTTAATAGAAAAAAAAAATCCACCATCCCCTTTCTTTTTATATAACTAGACTACTGCATATCAGGATATCTCCTGTCCACTTCCCTATAGAGTTTTTGCTTTGTCACATTAGGAGACCCCCCAAACAATGGAGGAAACTATATGGTTTAAAAATCCATTCAAATGTAGACTATACCAGCCTTTTAAAGACGTGTACTCTTCATGTTTTAGAAACTGGCTACCATCAGGTGGATCAGTTTGCTTTGACGTCAGCTTTAGTCCAGTGAGACTATTTAAAATCCAGAGGTGGAAAGAGTACGAAAAAATTGTAATTGAGTAAAAGTATCTTTACTTTGCCTAAATTCTACTCAGAATAAAAGTAAAATTACCCATCTCAAAATTTACTCAAGCAAAAGTACAAAATTACTTCATTTAAAATGTAATTTCAGTAAAAGTTATTTAGTTACTTTGAGTTATTTAATGCAAAAAAAAAAAAAGGATGAGTCATGAATCGAATTGACCACAAGGTGTTTTAATAAATTTCAGGGCCTATTTCCGTGGACATCCACACTTGCAAAAGATCAGCTGGGCTAAAGAACATACTTCCTCACAGCACAAGGACAGTCACAACCTGAACCATAAAGTGCAAACTATTTTCAATCCTACTGTCCAACAGACACCATGATAACTAACTTACCGCCATATTTTTACGTAAATTGGATGTTGATGTTTTAAAAGCCGAAAGCTCCGTTTTGCTGGGCAGCCACATGTTGCACTGCATT
>NW_015150516.1:816490-838192 GCF_000732505.1 Cyprinodon variegatus
CTTCAGGGCCACCGTAAAAAATAGACAAAAATGCTTAATAAGAGAGGAAAAATGAAAAAAAACATTAAAGTAGTCCTTAAATAACAAGTGAAAATGTAGATATTTCAGACAAACCGACAGAAAAAATAAAAATACTTCAGAAGGCAGGTTCTTATGTTTTTAGGAGCTTCAAATGAGCTATGAGGATTATAGCAATCATAAAATATATCCAAGACCCAACAGTAACACACTGAGATTTAAAAAATAACCACTTTAATAAAGTTAATATCAGTCGAGGGTCTGCGACTCTGCTTGGACTCTAGCAAACACCCCGTCCCTCATTTTTTTCCTCATGGCTGAACTTTCTTTTCTTCTGCTCTGACAGGCTGTTTGTGACAGGTGCAGAGTGTGTGTGTGTGTGTGTGTGTGTGAAAGGACTCCCTCCCTTCGTCCATCCCTCTCTTGCTCACACACACACACTCCTGCTGTCCTTTCAGACAGAACATGGAGGGTACAGAGTGTGTGCAGGAACAGCAGGTTGATGGGATAATGCCCATCATCTGTTGCGCCGTGTCATTTCTGTGCTGCCATAACCTGCTTTGCTAACGGCCCTGAACCCACAGATGCACACAATAAACACATAAACACCTTTTTATGGAGCTCCTGGTCGCAGACTTTCCAGAAGTTCCAACAGGACACCGAGCTCCATGGAGCGGGGCAGATTTTACCGAGAAAAATAAGCAGATCCTCGTGTCGACGTGTGCAAAGGTGTGTTTTGGAGGGATTTTCGTGAAACATAATAATCGGCGGGAGAAATTCCCTCCTCTCCTGTGAATGACCTAATCCAGATTTGATGGTCATTATATCAGGTCTGTTTCATTATGCTGTAAACATACAGCACAGATAATCCTAATCTCCGTAATGCCACTGTAAACGAGACCAACGTTCCACTGAGCTCACCTCTGGTTGTCAGGGGGGGGCGTTTCCTGGCAAGCTCTCAACATTTCTCTGTATGTGAATTACGACAGATTTCCTCCAAACGCAGAGAAATGTAAACAAATCCACATTCAGGAAATTTCTGAGAACCAGGTTGAAGTTGGTTACTAATCCCGGCGATTGAGCCTTTAATTAATTGCACAGTTTTGTAATAAAGCTGGGAGGATTATCGTGTGGACAGGTGGGCAGATTTAAACCACTCTGGACCAGACACATGTTGGGACAGAAGCAAAGCCATCATCCCCAACAAAGCGGGTTTGTTTTTTCCCCAACAAATGTTCTCTAAATGTGTTGGGCGGGAAACAAACACAGCTTAAAACGGTGCGTTCCAGCTGAACAGAACCTTGCTGAATTAACCTCTGCAAATTATCTGGATTCGTTACCTCCAAGAATGGAGCTGTTGGCATGTTAGATATCAAGTTTGAAGCTTTTTGAGATAAGGGATCTATCAGATGCCGGTGCTTTTACATTTGCACCATAAAACGTATCACATACAGCTTTTTGATGCTGTTTTCTAACATGGCAACATTTAAGCAGCACTCAACACCTAACGCTTGATCCTACACTGCAATAAATCTAAATCTAGATACGTCATTTTTATCTTAAAATAAGTGCATTTGTTCTTGAATTGAGGAGGTAAAAGAGACATTTTTTCAATGGAACAAGACAATTTACACTTAAAATAGGAAAACACAATTGCATTGTCTTATTTCAAGTACATTTTATCCAATTATCTCATTTTAAGAGTAAAATTACTCATTCCAGTTGCAAACTATCTCATTAACCTGCTCAAATTAAGGGTGAATACACTTAATTTAAGAAATTTTTGCTTATTTTTATATCGTTTTTGCAGTGTATGTGTTAGCAACAGCAACAATAGCAGCAAAACTCTTCCCTCTAAAGGAAAAGGCTTTATCAACTTTATAGTTTCATGCAAATCCATATCTATCATTATTTGGAATCAATATTGGGAAATTAAAGTTAATTTTCTAAATTTTTTTACATCACAATTCAGTTTATTTATATAGCACCAATTCACAACACATGTCAACTCAAGGCTCTTTACAGAGAAGATTCAGCCAGATCGTACAGTCAGATTGGTCCAAAGTTTTCTATCTACGGAAAACCAGTTTGCTTCGACTCATTGCCTTATTAGCAATCCCTCACACTAAGCATGCTTGTAGCGACAGTGGAGAGGAAAAACTACCTTTTAACGGGAAAAAAAACTCCACTAGAACCAGGCTCAGTGTGAGCGGCCATCTGCAGAGGCCGACTGGGGTTCAAGGAGACAGAAGCAGACATAGAAAAAGAATATATCAAATCAGCTACGTGTCACATTTGTTTTGTTGCCTAACAACGACTTTCAGCTTAGCTAGCTCTCTTGTTTAAGCGGAGCTTAGACTGTCCTAAAGCGTCGCCGTGGGTCACATGACTGGTTCAGTGATGGATCCAACCCTCTTAAGACGCATCGAAGAATCAAACACCAACGGATGTATACTGACTAGAAAAATAATCTAAAATATCTCAAATTAAGCTAATACTTGGGTCAAAAGTACCCAGAGGTGGGTAGTGTGTCTGTGGTTAGCTAGTCTGATAGAGACCATAGCATCATTTAGAATGAAACTTCATATCTAATGAACTGTCTCAGTTTTATGAACCATTTAACTCCTGTCATGTTTGCACTACAACGTCACAAACTGATAATTATTTTTTGCTGGAGATGGAGGTTGTCAAGACTCAGAACAGAGGACCCAGTTTTTGAAGCAGACAGATGGATTAATCAGGCTCCAATAATGGTCCTGATGACTGGTTGAAAGCTGGTTAACCCTGTAATGCCAAATGTATCATATTTGATACATACGGTTTTTGAAATGTTTTGCGTCTGACACCTTTTGCATAATTTAATGGTAAAAACTTTGCTCAAAATCCTATTGTACACAATCAGATATACCTGATAACAGCCAGTAGAAGACTACACAAAAAATAATCTTGACTTATCGCATAGTAATAAATTATGAATATCAAAAATGTTTTTCTGTTTTTTCTTCTTACATATTTTGTTAAAAGAGCAAATAAGGACTTCAAACCAAAAAAAAGTTATTTTCTGTTTTGTTTTATTCGTGGATCGGGCTTTAAAGGGTTAAAAAGAGGCTGGAGCAGGTGGATCAGATGAACAGTAATGGGAACTGGGCAGAGCTTGGCAGGTGAAGGAAAGGAGGAATCAGGTCAGTCAGCAGCACCAAGATGATGACAGAACCCAGGAGGTACTGGTACTACAGTAGGTAACTAGTACTGAGGAAAACAGGGTTATTTTCTTTATTATAAGTTTGGCAGTGTAAAAATTATGTATTATAAATTATAGGATAGGCTAAAATGCAAAAAGTTAACTGAAAATAGGCCAGTATTTATTAAAATATGTATTTACACTTGATTTTAATTAGCAAATAAAATAATCTGCAAATGGAAAAGATCTTAAGAGTTAAGAAAAAAACCCTTTTTGTTATCTTATGTTGAGTGCACTATATGTAATTATTTTTATTAATTTCAGGCCCAACATACTCATTCCATTTCAATTTAATCTTAGCTACTCAAATAAAAAGACAAATATGCTTATTTTGAAAAAAAAAACTTTTCAAAAGGTTGATGATGAATCAAATATAACAATTTAAACCTTAAGCTGTATGTTTGTTTTTAAATAATAAATAACTAATCCATCTTTGGAGGCAACAGAGAAAAAAAAAAAACAACCAGCTGGGTTTGGTTTAGTCAGAGGAATTCATTTAAACCTGAATTCATTATTACAATTTGCACCCTTTACATGTTTTAACTCTGTCTGGTTTTCACAGATTCAGTTGTAAAAGTTTATTTACGCACAAATAACACATGTAACCCTAAAAGAAGCTTCCATGTGATTTTCTATGATATGTAATCCTAAGACGAGGTGTTAATTCTGTTAAACAGCGGTTGTGCCGTTTTGGAACGAAAGTCGTCAGTTTCTTCCAAATGTCAATTTGATTCAAATATAATCAAATATATTTCGATGAATAAAACATTGTGGATAACACGTTGGATGCGCTTTAGCTGCTCAGAGTGTTTGATGGTTTGCATCCCTGTTTCCCTGTGGTTGGAAGCCTCCTGCAGCGTTGTACTGTAAGGCACATTTACACCTGGAATTGGTCATCTAGAGAAGCTTTAAGTCCAAAACAACAACCTGTTTAGCTGGAGGTTCTTCTGCCTGACCATCATTTGCTATGTATAGCTTTGTTTCAAGGTATTGTGTGTCAGTTTATAGCAACAGAAGTGTCATATTTATAGTCCTGGGTGGAAAACTGCAGCATTTATTAAGTCGTAGGTCTGACAAACTGCTTTTTAGAGGAAAGAGATGCAGATGGGGGTAAAAAAAAAAAGGAAAAAAAAAGGCCAATAACACGAAACAGATTCAAGAAAAAACCTTCATAGAAAAGCAGAGACCATGAAACATGGAGCAAGTTGACAAAGACATGAAAAGGCCTTTAAAAACACCATATAGAAAATTTCTGTTCTATTTGGTTCCTCTGATTTTTTTTATATAAAACTGGCAAAAAAAACAAGATAAACCGACATAAATAAGGAGTAATCATTTCAATCCAGGTTATTATCCATCTTTGGTTTCCCATCCCCAGTAAGATTGATTGATTTACAAAGATCTTAAGGAATATTAGTTTAATCCCATGTTGGGATTTTGAAATAGACACACTAAAAATAAAACCACTAGCAAAATGTTTCAAAATTAAATAGCATAAAGAAAATAACTTTTTTCTATTTTATAAACTTAAATGCAATAATAAAACATTGAACAATGTTAAAACATTGAACATTAATTTTATGATGGAATTAGTGCAACGGTTGCAGGTTAAGGTTTGGTCTAACAAAGGTTATGACTTTAATTTAAAAAAAAAGCAGATATTGGGGCATATAGAGAAAATAAATAAAGAAAAACAATATTTTTAGGGTCATGATTGTCAGGACTCCTGTCTTTGTGTTTGTCTCCCTACATCCACCAGGAGGCGCCTAGCTCTGGTCCGCCTCCTCACACACCTGCTGATGGTTTCCTCGTTAAATGGAGTGTTCTTAAGCTGCTGACTGCCACTACCTCGACGCCAGAGTGTTTGCAAGTTTTGGGTATTCTAGCCAAGCTGAGTTTTGCTGAGTGGAACTGGGTTTTTGTCAACCTGAATTTAACTTTGTTTTTGTCTTTGCCTCTCGGCAGGAAGTCATCCTGCATACTGGGTATTTTGGACCATCTCCCCCTGGAAGGATCAAACTGAGCTGGGGTTCAAACAGGAGGTTTGGATCCACTTTCCCCAAGATATCGTTTGAGCTTTCCACTGAGAAAGGGATTATTCTCCACTACGACCCATTCAAGTACCGCAGGAAATCTGAGTGGCAGTAAGTTTCTCCGTTCACCAACTAACAACCGCATTCTGGGTAAACCCTGTTCTGCCCTCCACCGAATCAGACAAACACTGGAACCACAGCACACCGACAGGAGTCAAGGATTCAACAACTTCTCTGGAAACGTGAGTCGGCAATCGAATCCTCTTCTCCAAGTTCACAAATCAAATTCCCCACTGAGCCTGAACTAACCGCTGTGTCTTCCCCTCAATTTACAGTTCCGGTTGAACAGTGTTCAGAGCAACACTTCTCCCTCTGTTTAACCTCTTCAATAAAACCCGTTAAACATTTTCCCTGGTCTCTCTGTTTGGTTTTCTGCATTTGAGTCTGAACTTTGTAAAATTATGACAATGATAACTAGATTGATTGATTGATTGATTGATTGATTGATTGATTGATTAGACTATATTGATCTCACAGTGGAGAAATGTACTTGTTACATCAGCTCAACTAGTCAAAGAAAAAGAATGTGCCAAAAATAGCTTACATTTCTTATTTAGCAGGATTATGACACAGGGTTATTGCACAGGGTAATACATATAAACAGGTTATTGCACAAGGTATCAAATACTGATTGCGTTAGTTATTGCAGTTATAATGCCACATTGTAAAGTCTGATAGCAGCATGGAAGAATCATAAACAGGTAAGTTTTAAAAATGCATGTTAAACGATATCCTACAGGTAATTTAAATAAATGAAAAACTTGCCCATTTCAGCAACTACAGTTAACAATGCAAATCACTTTTTGTTGCTTTAGATGAAATACTGCAGAGATTCCTTAAGACACCTGCAATGGCTGCACTCACAATTTAGATTATTTTAGAATTAGGAATTGAGCACGACCTATTCTGAAGCATACGCTTCTGAATTTTTTTTGGACTATTACAGTAGCAGCCACTGAAAATGGCCCATCCCAATCAAACGGCAGCCGAATGGCAGCTTACTTCCCTGCAGCTTCCATCCACTGGACTGACCCCCTCCTTCTCCTTATTTTACTCTGATTCCCCCCTTTCACTGAAAACAGGTTCTGACCATTAGATGATGCTTCTCTTTAGTTCTTAATGTCCACAAAGCATGACAGAATTAATATCTTAGTGTAAAGATTGATGTTTAAAAACAAATTGTAGGAGACCAGCTGAGGGCCCATCAACGAAGGAGGGGGACATTTTAAATGACTACTAAGATGATTTGTTGGTGCATATTTGAGGATCACCTTTTCAACCGACTCTAAAGCCGGACGTACACAGTGCGTTTTTTTTATCGTAGCACCGAGCTAAAGCTCACAATGTACGTTGTACAGTGTGAGCTCACAGCTCAAGATGCATGTGCGACGTGATGCGATCTATCTGCTCTCACTGCACGTCTAAAAACCAAGTCGCGCTGCTGTGAGATGGCGCTTCTCTGACTCGTCTATCTAGAAGCCAAATGAGTAGAAAAGGAACATGAAGTTCACTAGAGTGAACTGCACTGCCTTGGCAATTAGTGCAATTTTGTGCTGAAAAGGCGACGACGTATTTGGACAAACATGGCTACTACAGTCTTTCAATTTTACAGAAAGAACTCCATTTGACTCGCACCCCCCACCATGCATTTGTGTATTAATCTAAGAGAAAGAAGAAGAAATCCTGTTTTACGCATGCCCACTGAGCGATTTGCCAACGACGGCCGACTGAACTTCAAACATGTTTGATTTTCTCCCGAACCTCATAATTCCTGCTGGGGAGGCGGTCGTGAGAGGCTGATCGGCCCTCGTTACCCCCTGTACACTACACGATGCACGCAATTTCTTGCACGACTGGAAAGCCGGCCCAAAAAGGGCAAAAAATCGTATGCCCAGTGTATGCCCGGCTTAACGGATTTGTTAATTTTCTATAATTTTCCATCATAATCACACAGAGCTCTTACCTTTGATAGTTAAAGGCATACTATGCAACATTTTTCAGTTAATTAATGTGTTCCATAACGTTTTGGATGATTAAATGAGTCATTTCAGGTCGAACAAAGGTTTTTCTCAGCCGCCCTGGTGGTCTGTAGGGGAAATACTTGCAATTGTAGGAGCCCTCGGCCCGCACCCACAGGCTCAGAAGTGCCGTGCATCGCGAGATACGGTCTTGCTTTACGGCAAGAACTGCTACACGCCCCCAGTGAAAGGCGTGCTCGTTGCTAGCGCAGTGGCGATATTTGTGCAGCAAGAATTTTCAAACTCGAAAATTGGAACAAAATAGTCACTTACCGCAGTAGACATGGTGATTCGTTGCGTTCGCCTGTCTGCTAAGCTCAAAACAACCGCGCCTGGCTTGATGGAGAAACCAGGAGAACAGCTAAGCATATTTACGACAGTGCACTTTTACTTTCGCCCTCTGGGGGGAGCCTCGCTGGAAAATCAACACCGGTTGCATAGTATACCTTTAAGTCCAATACCTAAAATCAGGTTGGTACATTTTCTAAACAGGAAGTTTGCCTTTTGGCAAATGTATGAAAAGTTTTATGAAACATCTGCACCCGCATAACAAGTAAACATCTGAATAGCTGCTAAATGACTTTTGGATAAATAGGCTAAAACCAATGAGGCCTAAACTAGTGCCTTGTGGTACTCCACGTCCCTTTAAAACCTTTTTCCATACTTCATGTTGTCAGACAGGCTCCCTTTAAAGAGATTTTTTTATTCTACAGATGAGGCCTGACTTCAATTAAACCAAAAACATGTTGATAATTGTAGTTAATTTGCTATTTAACAAGTAGGGAATTCCGCTTTTCGTACAACCTTGAATCCGTCTGCTCTGTTTCCTTAATAAATAACAAAAACAATAACATTTTTAATAGATTTTCGTATTTACTGAGATTATATTGGTCTAATATTTACATCTCATCTAAAACATGTAAGTGGAAAGAACATTAACAACAAAAGAAATCTGTAAGGGCACTAAATACGTTTACCACTGTACCAACTAGATAGCATCCTTGTAGAGGATAATCGTGATAGGTGCCAGAAGGCTTTGCACGGGGAAAACACACATTTCCTGCTCTAAAGAATAAATTCAGTTTCACAAACTGGTCCCTTTGGCACTTTATTGTTTTTGCTGGTTTAAGATCACTTAGGATAAACATTAGGAGAGAGCTAGTGCAAATTTAGCAAACAATACTAAAATTGCTCCCTCTTCAAACTATAAACGGTTATTATTTGATATATTACTCAATTTGCTGTTATTTTAGGGTTGGGTTCAGTTGCAGTGTCTCTAAACAGCAAACTACCATATCCCATAATAAACAGGGAAAAGTCAGGGAGGGCTGCTGAATGTGTAAACCTCTTTGAGACCAGATAGCTTGAAACAAACTCGAAATGAAATAAATTTCATTTTCTCCTTTCCTTCTGTGGGACAATCTTCAACAGTAGGTTTTGTATTCTAATGCTAAGCAGTGTTCATTTTGACAGCAAATTCTGATTTAGTCTTAGTCTTTTGAATAACAGACCATTTAGTTTTAGTCATATTTTAGTCATCTGAAATCTTTTAGTCTTAGTCTAGTAAGACTAAAAGTCAAAAAACTTTTAGTCTTAGTGTAGTCTTAAGTCTTTTAGTCTTAGTTTAGTCTCAGTCTAGATTTGAATTAGACTTGAATTTCCCCTTGGGGATCAATAAAGTATCTATCTAGATTTAGACACAGATTGAACAGTTACAGATACAAAACATGTATTTTATTTTGAATTTCAAAAAGATTAACTGTGGCTTTGCTCCCTGAAAAAGTGCATTCTCCCTGAATGATATGCAATGCATATAACATTTTCAAGATGTTATTATTGAAAAGGATAAACCACTCAAAAAACTTCTATTTCATTCCAAGTTTAGCGCAAACACGGCAGTTAATCAAATAAAAAATAACCTTGTATGCTTAGCGTGTATGGTTACCTTCGCTATCTCTGGATGAGTCGTCTGCAAATGCCGTTTCAAGTTGGGGTTTTTTCCGGATATTTTGGCTCCACACGGTTTGCAGGCTGTCTTGTTGTCCTTAGTGTCATATATGAAGTTTGCCCAGATATCAACTCTTCTTTTTCGCCCTAGCTGTTGTAACATGTCTATTATTCATTTGATTTTTGAAAGGCTACTACTGCTACGAAAATGCTGCTTCTATGCTTCAACCATACGCGCTCTCTTCTTCTTCTCCTTCTTCGCACAGCTTTATGGCGCATTACCGCCACCTGGATTTCTTTCTATGGCGGTTGGCAACTAACGTTTGATTGGATTTCTTCCCAACTTATCCCACAAAAAAAGTAATTCTGATAGGATCACCATTCGTCCCTCCCTAATAGTTTAGTCTCGTTTTTATTCGTTGACTAAAGTGTCAGTTATTTTCGTAATAGTCTTAGTCATCATATCTCACTTTTTATTTCGTTTTTATTTCGTTTAAGTCCGTGAAAAAGGTTCGTTGACGAGTATTTTTCGTCATAGTCTTCGTCAACAAAAATTAACACATGCTAAGGTAGGTTATTTCCTATTTTAGTTATAGATTTATCAAGAAGTTGATAAAAGCAGAATTCTGGTAAGAGTAGCTTGCAAAAATATGGATGTGGAGATGCTTTCTAACTGTGCAGCTTCCTGGCAAACATGAAGCCACTTGAGTTTTTTACCTATTTTGGGGGCAAATTGAAGTGCAAGAGGAGGAGCGTTATGAGGGGGTTGTTTGTGGATTGTCGTTACAGAATTGTCTATCAATAGGTGCAGGCAGTGTCAGTAGTCCTTCTCATCAAACCGGGGCCTGACAAAGAGGCGGCGGCGCATGGGAAAGGGGCAGCAAGGTGAAACTAATGCCATGGATGTTTGATTCATCAGGGCCTCATTGTTGGCAGCCACGGCTGATTGTGAAGGTGCAGTCAAGCAAAAGGGGTGCGGAGTAATCAGTCGGATTTATGGTGCCGAGGGCCTCAGGAGAGGAAGGAACAAAACGGGAAAAAAAAAAAAAAACACTGAGACAGAAACTGTTTGCAGTGGAACAGGTCTGAAACACCTCATGTAAGGAAATACTGTTTTAATGGCCTTAAGTCAGACTTGGCCCCCACCTTAATTGCTCTGTACCTTACTCACCTGTACATGAGCAGGCTACAGAGCAATATATACACACACACACTCATGTGACATACAAACACAATGTTTATATACATGCATTACATAAGTAAACTAAAGATTTTCATATTTGATATCAACAAAACCATCTAAAGAGGTCAAAAACAGATTTTTCCTTTTAAATCAAGATTAGACTCTTGTTTTTTTTTCACAGATTGAGAAGTAAGGGATTATTTTATTGTATTCTTCATTATCCGATCAATAAGACATCAGAGTCATAATGTAAATAAGAGGGCACTAGGACCCTGTATGCTGCAAGGCAGTAACCTGGTGGCAGCAATGCTGTAACCTTAGCGACTTTTCAGGTGCCTGGAGCAATTTTTCTTTTTTAAAAAAAACCTAATGACTATTCCTGTTCTGTTAAGAGACACTGGTGACATGAAGACACATTTTCCATGCACGTTGCCAATGCACTTTGCAAGATTATGCACTATACAACATACAGGTACAATAGGAAGAAAAAAACAAAACCAAATATGACCATGATTGGAAATCCAGAGCTGAAAGCTGTTGGATACAAGGCAGGGATTGCAGTAACAGGACAGATCAGCCACAGACAGGTAAATGCATTAAATCTCTCAGCAAAGTTAATTATTAACCCTTAACACAATGTACTTTATTATGCTGTTATATTCAGTGATAGAATGTCACTTCTCATAAAGAGTAACCAATGGTGACCGATATACACTGCAAAAACGATAAAGAAATAAGTCAACGTAATTAAGTGTATTTACCCTCCCTGTCAGTAGATAAATAAGATTATTTGCCAATGGAGTGAGTATTTCTACTCTTAAAATAAGATAATTAGATAATATGCACTTGAAATAAGACAAAACAATAGTTTTTCCTTATTTTAAATGTAAATTGTCTCGTTCGATGGGCAAAGTTTTACACTTACCTCCTCAATTCAAGCAAAAATTCATTTATTTTAAGAAAAAAACGACTATGAGATTTCAATTTCTTCCAGTGTATTACCGATATTTTCAGATGAGCTGATGCACGGTTCTTGCTAGTGGTAGAGATTATAAAGTAAAGCAAATAGATTCGGAATAGCGGAAGATTAGCTTATATATAAACAGGATACAACAAGTGGAGATTTGTTTTGTATCTATTTCATATGGTTTAATCTCTGCATACTTTTCAGGGAAAAAGTTACTGGAAAAACTATCTAGAAATAAGTTAAAATTTCGCAAATTAAGTGTATTTACCCTTAATTTGAGTAGGTAAGTTAGATAGTTTGCCAATAGGATGAGTATTTTTACTCTTAAAATAAGATCATTAGATAATATACACTTTAAATAAGAAAACACAATTGCATTGTCTAATATTAAGTGTAAATTATCTTGTTCCATTGGCAAAATGTCTCTTTTACCTCCTCAATCCAAGAACAAATGCACTTATTTTAAGAAAAAATTACAGATTAAAAATTATAGATTAAATCAAAACTATCATTCAAACAATTAGAAGAAAGTTCTCAAAGTTTACCTGTCTATACAAACCATTTAGAAATGCCTTAAAACACTTTTATCAGTACCTTTGTAAAAAGGTAATTTAATACTATGGTTCTTGTGTTTGTCTGTAAAGATTAAATAACTCATGAAATTATTTAAATCATCATATATTATGTGTTATTTCTTTACTTTGTGTCTCTTTCGTCATATCTCTTGCTCATATGCATCTTCCTCTGTTTTCCCCTCCATCTCGTCTCCCTCCCCTCATCCCTCCATCCACCTCTCTGATTGGTCGTCGCAGGGGGAAGACAGATGTAGGGCAAACACCAGCTAAGCCGTTGTACTCTTAAGCCTAATGTGGAAGTTTTATATGCAAAGAGGTGAGGAAGGGAGGAGGGGAGGGAGGAGGATGGAGTTTGAACTGATTAGGATTATTCCTGCTTTTAATACAGCTGTCCCTCCAGCTTAAGGTAAACCAAATGTTGCCAACGGAGATTAGTGTACCTTGGCTGGTTATTAGCAATACCCTCCTTATTCGCACACATGCACGTCAGAAATGCCTCTAAAGCCGCTCTCGTCGGCATTAATTTGAGAGAGGCGGGAAGGACAAGATGAGGAGGAGGGAGGAAGAAGAAAAGTGCTGCAACTTGATCTTCTGCACCTGTTGGGAAAAATCGTGTGTCTGGTAAAGGTTGCGTGTGTTCCCAGTTTTCTGGTTATCATATTCCTGTTCATTTCAATTGGAGGATACGACTTTAGCTCATAGTCGGTGGATTATGGTTGGAAACACACAATTTCTGTCTTATGTGACGACTTACAGCCGGTACAATAGATAGCAGCAGCCGTAGAAAATGGAAGAGGAAAAGAAAAGGAATAATAAATCAGGATAAACATTGAACAAGTCAAAAGAAACACGTGGAAAACCTTCCATATTTCCACTTTTTCTAATGTGTGAACACTGGAGCTGGTGTGGAATTTCATGTGCGTATACCTGAGCATCTGTTCTGGCCTGTCCGTCGACAGTCTCTCAACCAGTAAAGCCAGCTGGCGCATTACCTCCACATCCCAAGGAGAACAAAACTCACAGGCCGTCTCACACTTGGCATCTCATGTCAAATATTATGTCACCCGCAGTGAGGCGCGGCTGTTAACGCAAACATTGGTAAGTGAGTACAACAGGCTTGGCTGTAGAGTTTTATTCAAACCCCCCCTTTCAATGCTTCAATGGGTAAGCAGCCTGGCAGAGAGAATTATTCAGGTTTAGTCCAAAACCACAGCGGAGCTGGAACTCTAGCTTTGGGAGCCGAAGATGGGGAATGTTCCCAGCAACAAATGAATAAAACAATCAATCTGCAAGTGCTTTGAGTTTATACTAATGCTTAGAGGGTTCATGTAAACCAAACAGTCCAAACAGCAAAAGCAAGTTATAAGTTAGAGGCAGGACTCCAGGTTTCTATCTAAATATGAGGCTGCAAGGCCAGAGCCAGTCGCTAGGTAGATTACTTGATCTGGTTCACAGAAAGGAATTTGTTGGTGGAGGCGAGGTGAGCAACAACACAACTATGCAAAACCATAACTTATCCTCCTCCTCTGTCGCCTTCCCATCTACCTTGACATTCCAGTTAGTCTGTTGTTTCATCTCCTGTAGCTTTTCTCAGTTGAAGGCATTGACTTGATTGCAAAAACTAAATTAGATGTATTTCCAGATGGATTTGCTCCGCATATCCATCTGGAAACCTTCCGTTGAAGTAATTTTGGGAAGGGGCGAAAATACTGGTTAGCTGATTGGCCTATGTTGGTGATAGACGGGCCAAATAAACCAATCAGATCAACGAAGCATATGACGTACTAACAGAGCGATGACGAAAACACAACCACAAGCCAGGCACAAGCCAATTGATAGATCAAACTCTTGCCGAAACCAGTCGGGAGAAGAGCAAAAACATCTTTTCCTCTGAGAAAAGCCTCCAGAGCAGTGTTTTGCTCTTCTTTCAGTGAAGAAATACTCTGTAATTCCGACAAAACTTGCCTGATAGCCACGCTAACGCTAGTTTCATCGGCTGAAGCCGCCATGTTCTTTAGACTGAACTGTCGCGCTTCTCGTTGCGTCACACCTCAACCCGCCTCAAAGCCAACGCTGATTGGACGTTCGTTTGGTGAACGGCTCCAAATTTTCTTTAACGGAGTCTCCAGACTGATCTGCGAGTGAAACCTTGAAAGCTCGCGAGATCAGGATGGTCTCACGAGGCTAGACATATGCAGCATAATCCACAAAAACAACTTCATCATCAATCAATTTGAGATATTAAAGCTCATTAACTTTAGTTATACATCATTTTTGGTTTCATCAGCGGTGCTTTCAAGATCTCCTCCTTGGCCAACGCCATTTTAGGAACCATCACTAATAAAACACCTGTCATATTCTTACAATCAATGGCATTTTCGTCAATCGATTTCATAGTTCACTTACAAATATAAACTGTGTTTTTGGGTGAACTCTCAAACTGCTGTTTGGTTTATTTTATCTGCTATTGTGTATTTTCTGTTTAAAGGTATGTTTCTTCAACATTTTTTTAAAAGCTTTGATCTGTACCTTGTTCTATTTGGATGGATTCCTCTAACTTTGCTCCCATTCTGTTTGGACCTCTTCCAGTTGTTAGATCCAGCTATCTTTTCTTGTATAAGTTTAGGAATCCCTTCTAATTCAATCTCATGGCTCTCCTGCCAATCAGCTCAATAAAGGCCTAAAGGACTTTATATTCAATGTACCGTCATATGTTTGAAATACGACTGTCTAAGCCGAAAGAAATATATAGTGTTTCTTGAGAGCTCTTGGTCAATCCTGGGGTCCCGTTCCAGGGAAAAACCTCTCCTGATCAGATGCCTGCACAACCTCTACTGACTCCTTGCAAAGTGGAGAACCATCCACTCTACTTCAAGCTCTCCCTGGAGGATGAAGCTCCTCAATCAAAGGCTGAGCCAGCTGTCTTACAGAGGAAACTAATTTTAGCCTCTTGTATCTGGGATCTTGTTCTTTGGGTCATGATCCTTATAGTGAATGCTGACTATAGGTGAGGGTCAGAATTTAGAAACAGTCAAAATAGAAACTGCCCTCTTTGGCTCAGCTCCTTCTTCACTACATACTACTTTGAAGACAAGAATAAGAAACCAATCTATATATCCCTCTCATGTTTAATCTCACCTTTNTCAGCTCCTTCTTCACTACATACTACTTTGAAGACAAGAATAAGAAACCAATCTATATATCCCTCTCATGTTTAATCTCACCTTTATTTGTTAAGGGCGGATTATACTTCTGCATCTGCACACATCAAATGTCGCTTGGGTCTGGTTGCGAACCAGTTTTGCTGGTATGCTTCTGCAACGTCGGTCTGGAATTTTTAGGGACGGACAGCAGTTTCCCGCCAAAGCACTAGGGGGAGCCTATTCGAGAACTCACGAGAATTTCGGCATATGGTCACGAGAATTTCTTCGGCCGGGGGGAGTGTTTATCTTCCAAAACAAGATGTCTGAGGCATCGTACGTAAGTGGTTGTACTTGTGAACCTCCTCGATCAACCTTTCGTCGTGGTTATCCATTGTTGTTTTTAAAAATGGCGCCCCCGCGGCACCGAATCAAGAAGGACGACCACACAGACAGCAGGAAAAACATACCAAGGACCAATCACAGCGGCTTTTTGTCTGCGCACTTCCGCTTGAGGTCTGCGAGGGTTTGCGACCGTCCGACGTGTTGTCAGGATTTTTTTGAGCATGCGCCGAGACAGATTTAATGGTCAGTCCTCTGGTGGAGGCAGAGACGACTCCCTGATTTGGAGTGGGTTTTCTACCTTTTTGGTTGACAAACATGTTCTCAACTCAGAGGTTTGATTCCCATTGAACCAACTGTCGGTCAATAGAGATACATCATCTTTAAATGGCAGAGTGAGAACGCTGAGGATGGGAAACCAAGCACAGGAAGCTTTTAGTGATTATGCCGAAAGACCCTATCCCTGCACTGCACAAGCAGGATTGTTAGAAAGTTCAGCCCAGACAGAGTCCAACTTGAATCAGGGAGAAGATCAATAAGACGAAGAATAAGAATAAAGAGCTTATGTCATGTTTTCGTTATTAACCTTATGAGAAAAGAATTATTTGATTGGTTTAGAAATATATAATTTAAATATATTTGAATTATTCGCCAGAAAGCCAGTATGTCGAGCAGGCCTCTGAGTTAAAACAACCCACTCAACATCTCAAAAATGATAGTTCCATATATTTTTTAATAATGCATTTTTCCACTATTCAGAAGTTCAGTTATTTTACACGATCGGTTAAAACTGATCGTGTAAAATAGAAGTGAACACAAAAAGACAAAGACTACCTAAACCAAAGTCCATCCATACATCTCCCACTTAATATGTCAGCGTTGCGGTGATGCCGGTGCATATCTCCGCCAGTGTATGAGCGAGAGGCAGGGTACATCCTGGACAGGTCGGCAGTCTATCAAAGAGACATACAATTATGCAAGCACACACTTACACCTAAGGACAATGCCAATTAACCTAACAGTCATGTTTTTGGACTGTGGGAGGAAGTTGGAGTACCCAGAGAGAACCCATGCATGCACAGGGACAACATGCAAACTCCATGCAGAAAGACTCCGGGCCGGGAATTGAACCTTCTTGCTGCGGGGCAACAGTGGCACAAATTGCTACATTGTGCAGCCTTAAACAAAGGTTTAGTTTTATTTTTTCAATTTCTAGTAAGCATTTTGTTTGAGTCGCTTAGAGTTGAGGCTGAAATCTGTTCTAAACTGGAGGACTTAAAAAAAAAATAGCTATTAAGGACAGGTCAAATGTTTGCCAAAAAAAAAACAAACATCATAAACCAAAAAAAAATTAATTAAACTACCAGAATCTCAACCTATTCAGGTAAACAGAAACGTGGTCAGCACAGCTAGGACTAAGATGGATTTAATCTGGGTTTGGTGGCTGGATTAAAGCCTGTAGATAACAAGAATCTGATGTTCTACAGTCATCTGATAAAGCTCCTCCTGGGGACTTCACTTTCAAAGTTTTTTAGTCATTTCAGGCTGATTTAAGCCACCCTCCCAGGGTAAACAATGAACAAACTAGAGGGATTATGTGTGTAATTTGTCTTGGGACAACCTCAGAATACTTTAGGTCAGGCGTCTTAAACGTTTTCCAGGCCGAGGACCCCCAAACTGATGGCGAAACGGTGCCCAGCTTGAAAGAGCTTCTGTGTGTCTCTGAATGTGTGCATTGATGACTGAAAGACATCTTCTGCCTCCATTTATCTGTTTACTACAGTGTGTTGAATTCATGTTAATGTGGATTTAAAGACATTTCAATTAGTGGAAAAAAGAAGTTTAATCAACCGAAACTTTCGCGACCCCCATGCAGTACCTCCGTTGACCCCATAGGAGTCGCGGACCCCCTGTTAGAGACCTCCGCTTTAGGGGAATCTGAAAAGAGAAAGTCCGGGGAGTGAAAGGACCTCTCAAATTCACCCATTAGATGGTTCCACCTCAAAATTGTGACAATAGATTGATCAAGAGATCAAAACGTCTTTCCAGTCCTTTCTTTTAAGTTCTATGGAAGGTTGATTTTGGAAATGTTCTTATTTCCATTTATCTTTGCCCTAAAACATCTGCCTCACATGTGTTCTTGTTCTTGAATTAATTATGCAACAATATGAGGAGTTTCAGTAAGAATTTAGAGAGAATATTTAATTCCTTTGCTTTAGCTGCAGGACTTTATATCAAAGCTTTATGTTATTGAATAAAGTTATCGTTACCTCTGAAGGAAAGCTTAATAAGGAATCTTTTTGTGTGCAAACAAGGTAGAATTATTGCCTTTTTTGCCTTTATTTGAAACAAAGCTAGTGGAGTAACTCCTGATCTCCTCTTAAAACATGCTAGGTGGGCATGAGTAACCTCTTTAAGCCCTGATAAGTGTGTGTTTTAAATACCGAGTGACCTAGTTCTCACACGTGTGCAGAAGCTGTCACAGAATCAACCCTCATTTCCGAGAGCAAGCTACTTTTAACAAAAAGGGAGGAGAAATCCTTTGCCTGGAGCGTTTGAAGTGAACATGTGAAGATTTCCTCCCAAACGAGATATCTTCTGACAACTGAAGCGACATCAAAAAGTGCTCAATTAAAACAAATGATGGCAATTTTCCACGGACAGTAGGTGTGTCTTTACACGCTGGCTGACAAAACGCTTTATAGGCTTTGAGCTTCAAAGATATTACCTTATATATCTTAAACTCCTGAGGGAATGGATGCAGACCAGGTTGATATTAGTTAATTAAAATTCAAAGCCTGCTCGTAGGAACTTCAGTAATAATGAAAACGTTGAGTATTAATATAGACTCTTGCTATTATGTTCCCATTAAGGAATAGATGTATTTTAAATGTCTTAAAACATTTATATACCTAAAGGTAGCTGATACAGCTTAAAAAAATGAACCTTTAAAGAACAGTTTAACAGAAAACCATTGCAGAAAGGTCAAAGTTTAATAAGAAGGAGCTGGGATGTTTGGACCAGATAGCAGAGGACATTGAGACAGTTGAGTTTGCAGCAATTTCTTAAATGTTAGAAAACATGTGGCAGGAATAAAAATGGAACCTGACACAACAACAACACTCTTTCATAATCAAGTACAGCATTAAGGTTAGTTTGTTGGTTCTGGTTGGTAGTTTAGATGAAAGGAAGGGAATGCAGAAGGAAACCTTACAGCATATGGGGATGGTTTACAGGGGAAAGAAAATGAGGAACACTAGGAGATGTTATTGCTTAATCCAGAAAGGGACTAGCCTCGTGAGACCATCCTGATCTCGCGAGTTTTCAAGGTTTCACTCGCAGATCAGTCTGGAGACTCTCCGTTAAAGAAAATATGGAGCCGTTCACCAAACGAACGTCCAATCAGCGTTGGGTTTGAGGCGGGTTGAGGTGTGACGCAACGAGAAGCGCGACAGTTCAGTCTAAAGAACATGGCGGCTTTAGCCGATGAAACTAGCGTTAGCGTGGCTGTCGAGCAAGTTTTATCGGAATTACAGAGTATTTCTTTACTGAAACAAGAGCAAAACACTGCTCTGGAGGCTTTTCTCAGAGGAAAAGATGTTTCTGCTCTTCTCCCGACTGGTTTCGGCAACAGTAGCCTGGCTTGTGGCTGTGTTTCCATCGTCGCTCTGTTAGCACGTCATATGCTACGTTGGTCTGATTGGTTTATTTGGCCCGTCTATCACCAACATAGGCCAATCGGCTAACCAGTATTTTCACCCCTTCCCAAAATTACTTCAACGGAAGGTTTCCAGATGGATATGCGGAGCAAATCCATCTGGCGGAGTCAGGTTAGAAAGAGACACAAATAAACACAGAAGCACTGGGCCAGAGGTAACTTTTATGTATCAGAAAAAACTAAATTTCAGTGAGCAAGAGTTCTTTTAGTGGATCCATGCAGGATAAAAACCCCAAACAGAATCAGAGTCAGGATGTACTTTTTATGAAAAAACAGAACAAAACATACATATATAAATGACAGCAGTAGGTCAATCTATACAGCTGACCAGGACACTTTCTATAGAAAGAAAGAAAACAGAGAAAACCTGATAAGTTATTGTAAGAAAAAGCTTAATGGTTGCATCAAGGAATTAGACACAAGTAAATCTAAAGGAAAGAAATACTATAAAAAAAGTATTCAAAGTGCACAGAAAAAAAACTGGTTTTAAAAATGTACAGTCAACCTGTTTTACTCTAAATAGAGTATAAATCTGAGTGTAAATCTGCTCAAGTGTTGGAATTAACCCTATAATGCCAAATGTATCGTATCTGATACATACGGTTTCTGAAATGTTTTGCGTCTGACACCTTTTGCATAATTTAATGGTAAAAACTTTGCTCAAAATCCTATAGTACACAATCAGATATACCTGATAACAGCCAGTAGAAGACTACACAAAAAAATAATCCTGACTTATCGCATTGTAATAAATTATTAATATCAAAAATGTATTTCTGTTTTTTCTTTTTAAATATTTTGTTAAAAGGCCAAATAAGGAATTCAAACCAAAAAAAAAGTAATTTTCTGTTTTGTTTTATTCTTGGATCGGGCTTTAAAGGGTTAATAGTGAGTGAAAAACTTTTACTCTGTATGGTGTTGATTACCCGACAGTCTCTGTGATCTTCTGGATTTTGACACCAAAATGAGTGAAATTAACTCTAAAAAGTTGCCACTGGCTATAGAGTAAGTTTTACACTCATTTGGAGTGGGACCACCTGAAACAGACTTATATTTAACTCTGTTGGTGTTTTTACTGTGTGTTCAAATGATTCCAGGAAAGACAAACAGCAAAATAAAACAACAAAACAACAAAAAGTTGAATCGCTTTACCGCACCCTGAGATCCGGACCAAAAGAAAATGATATGAAACCTGTTTCTGGTTGAATAGATGCCACTTTCAGCATTTAAAACGACAACAAAAAATTCTGCAACATGTTTAGAAATTGGTACGACATTGGAACCAAGTATGACTGGACAGAAATCCACAGTAACGTCATTGGTTCTCCTTTATCTGAACTACAGCATCATTTACTAGAGTCGTCATTTATATTTTAGTGGAGAATGATTTTACACGCATAAAAATGAACTATACATAATCAGTGACATATCCGTAGAACCATAGTGACAGATGTGTCAGAGTCACTGTAGACACCCAATGCTTTAACACACATCTGCCCTGTTTACCATAAGTTCACTGAACATGTATAGTATGTTTAAAACACGCCGTTTATTCTGCAATTACAGCCCTGGAAAATCAGAGAGGGATACAGCTCCAAATGGCACAGGTAGAGCTGAAATGTCAAAGAAATTTGTCAAGCTTGTTACAAGCCTTCTCCCAGCGGCTCCTCTTGGCAGCCGGCTCGGAGCACCTCTGTCACACCGAGTGAGTCATCACTAAATAAATAAAGGTAAAACACGGCAGAAGCAGCTACGCTTCACTGGACAGGCTGAATCGGGGAGAAGTGAGCACTCATTGAGGGGAAACCACCAGAGGTGATAACACTGTTCATTTCTGCCTGCCTAACTCGCCAGAAGACGGTTCATTGGCTAATGCTCTGTGATAATACACTGCGTTCAGACACGGAGATTTATGTGCTACAGGGAGGTCAGAGGGCAGCAGAGGGGAGAAATCATTACAGACGCTGACCCACACCAACAGATGATTACCGTCCCAATGACACCACGTTGATCCAAGCGGAACAATTAGCTCCATTACTAACACTGGGCTGCTAAGTACCGTAATTGCTGCTGATTTAATGTATAAAAACACACAACAATGGTGGGTGAAGAAGAGGAAGAACTTAGGTTTTATTTTTACAGAAGTGATACTTCTTTTTCATATTTCATAGATTAATTCAATTCAGTTTAATTATATAGAGCCAACTCAAAACACATGTCCCTTTGATACTTTTTCCACTGTGGTTTTCTTGAGAAAACAAGTTAATTTTCTCATTATCTTAAGATAACAAAAGCAGTTTTCTCGTCAATACGAGATGATGGGATTTATAAGTATAATTCATGGCAGCCAATGTGAAATTTTTTAAAATAATCCTGTGTTTAACATTTAGGTAACAAGACAACGTTGTTGGTTTGATGATTTGCTTCCACTTCTGATTCATAAGGAATTAGCTTATTAGC
>NW_015150516.1:838622-843918 GCF_000732505.1 Cyprinodon variegatus
ACAGAAGCAGAGATACAAAAAGCAGCTGTAAAGTCAGCACCTGTGATAAAAATAGTTTTCTAATTAAAATGTAATCCATATTTTTACTTTTTATTTGAAATTAATGACTTCCTGTTCAACCCGGTGACGATAAAAAGTTCTCTTAGCCTTCAAAAATAAGAAACACAAGAGAACCTGGCATTCATGTAAGTAAGAGCAATTATTAAGAAGTTTATAACAACTGGAACCATGACAACCAGTTGACCTGGCACTTAGTGAGGAGGACAGCTAAAGAGCCCAAGAACTATACACCAAAACTATTCAACTAAACACCAATTCTCCATAACAACCCCTAGACATCTTTCTACAAATGCAAATATAAACAGGTGGTGTCCATCAATATTTAGTGGGACATATACTGGATGAGACTGATATGTTCAGTGACAAACACTCTTCATTTATGGATACAATAAAGACAGAATACATAGATAAGGCTTTGAAGCATGGTGGTGGACTTTGTTGGACATTACCTGACAGCAAAGGGATCAATCCATCCATCCATTATCTGACACGCTGGTCCGCGAGGGATGCTGGTGCCCATCTCTAGCAGTCAATGGGCGAGAGGCGGGATCCACCCTGGACGGGTCGCCAGTCCATCGCAGGGCAACACAGAGACAAACAAGACACACAACCATTCACGCACACACTCACACCTAAGGGCAATTTAAAGAAGCCAATTAACCTAACAGTCATGTTTTTGGACTGTGGGAGGAAGCCGGAGTACCCTGGGGAGAACCCACGCATGCTCAGGGAGAACATGCAAACCCTGGGCTGGGAATCAAACCCAAAACCTTCTTGCTGCAAGGCTACAACAAAGGGATATTTAAATTAAAAATCTGGTAAAATCAAAGCTTTCTATGGGAGAAACAACAGGGAAAAGGGGTTTTTGTTCTAATCATTGACGTCAAATCTGCAACAATTTAGTGGAAATTTGAGGGAATCTCACTGAAACCATTCTCAGATAAAATCTAAAAGTTAGGATGAAGACCAGTATAACTCCCATGCATCAGCCCGGAAGAGGATCTGTGATGCTGTGGGTCTATTTCTCTTTAAATGATCCCAGGAATATTGGCAAGAAAGACATTTGCTGTCAGAGTCTAAAAATAAAGGATAAACTGTTTTGTATAGGAGAGGATCTGTGATGCTGTGGGCCTGTTGACCTTATAAAGGAGCCCTGTTAGACTTTCCTTTTCCACCATTACAAAGACTTAAAGTTCATCAAAATTGACTGGAGCTTATCTTAAACTTTTTTTTTGGGCAACAAAAGACTGCGAGTAGAGAAAGTGGAAAACAAATGTTTAGCACGGTGGAGGTTGTGTGATGCTGTTGGATCCCTTTTACACTAAAAGGCCCTGAGAATTAAGTGAGAGTGGCAACTGATAATATGAGGTTGTTGGCTCTTCTTAGAAAGAGCAAAACAGAAACGATTAACCAGAGGCAGCCTTCTTCCTAAATCAACAAACTTTAAGTTTTCCCATCTTGTTTCAAAGTGTTTCTCCCTGCTGCCTCTTTTACATCCTAATAAGCAAATCTGGCTCAACTGGAGCGCAGTTCCAGTTGAGTTGAGAGGGAACAGCGGCGCGATGGCTACAGGCAGGTCAACGGGTTAATCACACTTGACTTGGAGCTCATTGCGATTGTCTGGGCCACTTTAGACGTCGAGCGCGGACCCTTTCAGCGGAAATCCCATTAACCTGGCAAAAAGACCATTTAAACACGGTGACTGGAGAACTGATTAGGTCCAATCTTTGATTCCTGCTAAGCAGGGCATGATGCTCCACCAGTGCATGCCGTCTGATACCGAGGAATCTTTGCAGCCTTCTGCAGGCCTGTATAGGAAAACATTGAGAATTATGTCTAAACAACATCTCTACTGCTTAATAAGTCATTTCTGAAAGGTGTTTCAGTGCTAGTGTGCAAACAAAAGGTAGGTTCATGCAGAACCAGGGCATTCTTCTGCTGTTTCTGAGCCATCTGCTTTGAGAGTCATTGTCATGGGGAATGACAAAGATCTGAATCATCGTCGTAGCTGCAGGCTCTGGGGGAATTTGGATGTTAATAGGGTTGATTGGAGCTAAAGGAAGGGAATAGTTTGGTTCTTTAGGAGAAATAATCTCATCACGTCGATAGGGGCGTACAGAGATGCAGACAAGATGGAAGAAGCAAAGAAGTAAAAGTTCTTCTCAAGACCAGAAGTGCTGACAGAAGTTTTCACATCACATCTCTGTAAGTTGGGTGATGCCTCAGAGTGTGCAAGGTCCATAGTTCAGTTTGCAAAGATGGTGAAATGTCTCATTTAAATTCCTGCTTTGGCCTACTTCATCAAAAGACTGCAGGGTAAAATGAAGGCTTATAAAAGATGAAATGTTCAGATATTAACGGTGTGAAAAGAAGTGACATGGGCTCTGCTTTTAGAAAACCATCACCAATAATGAAATTTTGTTAGACGTGAAATTTCTTCAATTTTACATGCAGTTTTTTTTAAGAAGGCAAGGGAAAAACTTTCTAAAGTTTTAAGGTTTTCAGAAAAATAGATTTGTGAAGCACTTTTTAAACTTTCCCTTCCTTAAAAATGTCAAAAGTTTAAAGCTATTGTTTAAAGTGGTGCAGTGGGCAGCATACATTTAAATTCAATTTATTTATATATTGCCATTTCGCAACACATGTAACCTTAAGACATTTTATAGAGACGATTCAACCAGATTATACACTCAGATTAGTTTAAAGTTTCCTATCTAATAAAAACCAACGGATTTCATCGAGCCATTAACTTGCAGGACACACTCCTCCTGGATCAACTCAAGGAAATTAAAATTCCTTGCATTTTTTGTTTTATGTTGACTCTACAGCAACTCCTCACACTGAGCATGCATACAATGACAGTGGAGAGGAAAAACTACCTTTTTACAGGAAGAACCTTCAGCAGAATTTCTATGTTATTAGATTATAAAAACTTGTCATGTTTAAATGCTGCAGCATAGAAAACTGGATGGATTATTTCACAGTTCTATGAATGCAGTTTCCTTTAGATAGCTATTAGCTTGTTAGCACGTAAGATGCTAACTGCATACATACTGCAAACTAATTGTTTTTTACTTATCTAGATATTAGCAAATGATCTGCTATTGCTTTAAATCTGTACAAGATGTTAGTCCTAGCTTAGCTATGTTGCCATTTTATTGTATTAATTTTATTTCATCTAGCGTAACCACTTAAGCTGTTAGCACTACAGGCTGTTCATGTTGTTTTTCTTAAACATCTATTAAGAGTTGACGAATATCAGAGGGCCTCCTTGTGTGGTTCAGGTCCTCTTATATCTATTAGGCCATGGTTTGTTGATTTTTTAAATGTTTTCTTCATACAAGGGGTCATTAAACTGACTTGGAGGTAAAATTTCTTAACATAAATAAAATGTTTTGCACCACAGATATCAGAAGTGTCTCACTAAGGAGAAGTAGCTAGTAGGAGCTCAATGCAAACCCGGATCTACAGGTGGGGAAGTATGCATTAGTGCACAATTAACATCTCCATTCCTAGGTTTGTAGGTTCAGTCCAATTAGAGCACACTGTAAGCTTCTCCCTCTGTACATAATCAAAGCAGTGAGGGGGAGGAGGGATGCTTCCACTCTGACAGCCCGGACTGCTGGGATGGGCGCCCGCCAAGCTGCTGCTAAATATACACTGGGGTCAGTCCCTGGCAGTTCGTAGCCTTTGTCAGAGCTGAGCCTCAGGTTTTCTGATAAAACAGCTTTCTGCTTACTGAAGTCAAGTGACAGTTGTGACAGGGGAGAGGTCGTGGGTTGGAGGGTGCCGCAGTGTATGCTCGCCAGGAGGACCTGACCTGTCGGACGTTGATAGGCACCCAGCGATGGAGGGGGCGGGAGTTGTCACTGAGGCCCCTAGACGTCCAGCTTGAAAGGACCAAGGTTGACCTGCTCTTTCCTGCCTGGGATTATATAGTCCTTTGTGTGAAACATAAAAAAAATTCAGCTTGTCTCAGTCTTTTTACGTATATCCTCTCCTCAACAATCCAATGCTCGTGTGGAGTAACTGATTAAATATTTCTCTGCTAATAGACTGGTTGATTGACAAGAAAATAATCATCCCCCGTTTTGATAATTCATTTTGAGAGTTATCAAAACTGAAGAAGTCAACAATCCGGTCCAATTTATTTGACTGACAAGCGGCGCAACACAAGTCATACAGATTAGATTTTATAGCAGACGGTTTTTGCAGAGCGAACACATTTCCCTCTGTGTGTGTGAGTGTCAGCGGAGCATTGATGAACTCAGCACAATGCTGAATGGGACTGTTTTGGCAGCTTAGACAGCGAGGCCGAACCTGCGGGTCAGAGATAAACGCCCCTCTCTGCTCAGAGCCGGCAAGAGGACGTCCCATCAGAGACAAGGGGGAAGACTGAGGACGCATGAGCTTTAACGCTAAAGTGTCTGAGGCGAATTAGACCATATGAAAGATTACAGCATAGTTTTAGGCGAATGCTGTTTGTGTAGTTTTATCTTCTGTCGTTTAATATGTTACATTTCAGGCTAAAAAAAATGTATTCATTAGTACTCGGTAACTTTTAGAAACCGTTTGTACAACGAAACTCAACATATTTGCAAGGGAAGGAGCAACTTTAACAGTCCGAACAACAGAAAGAGTTTTAGGGAATTTGGTGGAGTCTGAAAACATCTTAAAAATTGAAATCTGGAAATATTGTTATAGGTTATGAACCAGTGTAGCAGATTTATATTAAATTTCCTTTTCTAAGGGATGAAATTTGTAATAGGTTTGACATTGCTTTACCTAAAGGCCCAATTGTCATGATCTTGCCGCAGATATCTGGTCTGATTACTCATTTTTATCAACTGCTTATCTCCGCCCAGTTCTCTATACCGTTCATCTGATCCACCTGCTTCAGTCTCTATTTAACCAGCCTTCAGACCAGTCATCAGTGCCAGATTATTTCGGGCCTGTGGTGAGAGTTCTCTAGTGTACCTGTGTTTTCTGATTGCCTGCTCCTGACCCATTTTGCCTTTGGCCGTTCTAGCTTGCCTGTCCCCCATTCCAATCGGTCTGCTGACCTGTCTTCGGACTCCTGCTGGATTTCAGCCTGTCTGTGAACCGAACCTGGAACTGTTTCCCGACTGGATGCTTTCCCTTCAGCACCTCTTCAGATCTCTGATTTCCTGCCTATCCTCTGACCTCTGCGACATCATAGCCTCCTGAGACCATCCTGATCTCGCGAGCTTTCAAG
>NW_015150516.1:844348-860121 GCF_000732505.1 Cyprinodon variegatus
GGATATGCGGAGCAAATCCATCTGGCGGAGTCAGGTTAGCGACATCAGCGCCTGGAACCAACCTCATTCTCTGGGCTAGGACTGAACCATAAGACCAGGTTAGTGACTCATCCATTCATTATCAACCTCTGCCAGATAGAAGTGGTTATTAACCTGTTGTCTCCTCCTGCAAAGGTTCCCGGTACAGATGCCAACGCTGTTCACGGCAGATCCGTTTCTAATAAACGTTTTGAGATATCTGTTTGTCCGCCTTGAAAACTATGTCCTATTGTTCAGAGCCTAACACCAATAAAACCACTCATAAAGAGGTATTTCCATTCAAGAGTAGCTGGTGACTCCATGTTTCCTTTTAAAAATATAAATGAGGAGATTAAGTCAGGGAAAAACAGATGATATTATTTCCCCCAACAATTCAAAAACGTTCATCCAAAAGGAACGTTTTGTGGTCACCTGAAATGACCACAGCCTCCTTTTAGGGGCTAATTTTTATGTTGTTTCTTGTCTGAATGGACCCCTGTATGCGAGTTAAGTCTGCAGACTGCAGGTTCAGATACAGACAAATGTTAGAGATCCAAATCTTTTGGCGGGGCAGAAGCAATTAAAGTCTTATTTACTTCTAAAAGTCATCGTTTTGATCTTTTGCTCCAAGGAGGAATCTCTTTATGACTCACAGAAAGGTCTGCCGGGCCAAGAGCATGGCGAAGCATAAATGAACTTGAACCTGTGATGCAGTCACCAGGAAGCCGCCTAATCACCGTGAGGAAGCGATAAGGTCACTGCTTGATGGCTGCAGCAGGAAACCGGGCGGAGGTGACCACTGCGTTTAAACACGCAAACCTGCCAAGATTTTATCTGGCCTTGTTTTTACTTGCAAGTGGTCCTCTTAAGATCACAAAACAGGCCTTGGAGGATCACCGGTGAGTAGCATTGGGGGCTGCATTTAGGAAGGAAGTGTGACTATCATACAGCGGCTCAGACAAGGCTTCAGAGTAAAGCTCCGGTGCTATGGGAGAGGGAAAAAAAGCTTTGCCTGAAAATGTCTGAGCTCAGCAGACCTTAACTGGGTAAAACAGAGAGGTGACATGTTTCTGCAGATTTTTTTCTGCTGAGGCATCATTGACAAAGACAAGGTTGCTGCTATGCTGACATGGATGTCAACCTTCCCGACTTAAAGTGGATAAAATGAAGGGGAATTCTCTCGAACAATCGGCCTGTTGAATATGGGAACAAATAAAGGTTGAAGAAAGGACGTTTATTTGACAGATGGAGATCCTGTTCATGAAAGCAGGAAACACAGACAGGTGGAAAAGGTGAAAAGTTCAAAACAGGCCCTGTCAGGATTTTACTTTTTTTCCCCCACCAACATGTTTTTGTCCTGATTATCGCTGAGCGGTGGATGTTATTGCTCAGAATGTGAACACAGACTGAGAATCTGCAGTGCAGAGTCTGACAGATCACTGATAGGATATCTAGGAGAAAACTTATTTTGTTAAAAACTCACCAGCTCACAAAACTATTAATTAGTTTAGAATCAATTGAGGAAGCCCAGACCGGTTTTTGTCTTCTATTCCCACATGCCATAATTGATGGACAGAGAACCATGGTGACTGAGCTTCGTCATTGGGGCTAGTAACAGTTCCTGAACCAAAATATTTTTTTCCCTAACATAGAAGACATGGAGGAATAAATCCATATTTGGTGTAATGACACTAATAGAACAACGTCGTCTGCAAAAAATCTACACAAAACCATCAGATCTAAACCTAAGACGTAAAAAACCCATGTGGACTCAGCTTCCTATCTGTTCTGACCTCCACAGGAGCCCTAAAAAGGGTTTATAAACAGACAAAATGATAAATGCAGGCAAGGACAAGGTCTTTCTAAGAATGGATTGGTTGGAAAAATAATTAACTTAGTTGCTTAAACCAATTTGGGACAAATTGACCAATATATGTGTCAGCGGCTGACCAAGCCATTGGTCTTGGATCAACCAATTTAATAAGTTAACCAGACAACCAATAAAATGGAAAGAGTTGGTTTACTAATCTGATTGGCTGTAGTCAAGTGTAGTGTGCAATAGTTAGGGACCTAGAGAACAAGAACAATTATGGAAATCTTGGCGTACTTTGGTGACATTAGTATTAACTGCTATTAAAATCCATGAGTTTGAGTGGCTACAATGGCGTCTTGCAGTTTGCAACACTTGAGAAACCCTTTGGTTGCCCTGAAAAGAAGAGTTGCTGGTTTAAGCCCTGGCTTTGGTCGTCAATGCTGTTAACTAAATAACCATTATTTTGGTCAAAGTGACCAATTTGTATTGGTGTGCCCTTTTACCATTATAGATTTGTTAAAATGCTACCAAATTAGATCGATTGTTTTAATCAATAGATTGGTTGGACACATAACTACCAATTGACTCAATTGACAAGAAGCATGGGAAAGTGGAGCATTGAGAAGAGTTTAGAGGAGAAAGAGTCTTGGAGTTGAAGGAAGCAGCGCCTGTGGTCATTGGACCACCTGCGGTAGTGACCCCTACTCTAGAGAAGTTCGGATAACTCTGATTACTGACCTAAAAACTCTCAGTCCAGAAGACGTCAGTTCTAGGAACCATAAAGAATCTGAGAAGGACCCTCAAGACCCAAGATCTCTGGGCATAACATGGCTAAAAATGATCACGACACCTTGTACCCATGAACTTACTTGACCGTTAAGCCAAAAAACACAACAGAACAGCTAGAAAGACATCTACAGTGACTCGTTGCCATCTTTTTATGTACTTTTGCTCTTGTGTAAACAGTTCTTTTACATCATAATAATAAGCAACATATAAAAACCAGATTTGATACGCTTAAACCTGAGGAACCTCCTTCTTAGGGAATCAAAGCGACCATCGCAACAGAGAACCTATATGAGAATAAAACCTAGCAGGAGATTTGAGGAATCAATCCATCAAAGCGGCTGTACCTTTACAGCTGAGCAGCATAAGATTAGAGTTTAACACCTCCGAGGTATAAATGATTGCAAGAGTGAAACGGAACAAACTGCCTACCTGAACAGCAAATATCTCCCCTGTAAATAAGAGCTAGGAGGAAAAAAAGGACCCTGCATGCAGCAAATAAAGCAGGACAAACATGTTTGGGGGAATAATCTGACTGCCATGGAGGCTCCATTACACCTTTCATCTCCACGTTAGAGAGAGTGGATTTGGCTTTCCATCACGAGGACAACACAAACTAACGCGGCGAGAATACAGCGAGGGGTTTGATCTTCCCCGCTGCGAGGCGCCGCATCCGAGCAGTTAGCAAAATGAATTGAATCAGTAGGATTAACGGCACCTGTAAAGACCTGTCAGGTAGATTTACAGGCCCTGCTGATAAGGCTGGCGGTAAGGGATGAATGTGCCCGCTGTCCCATCGGCTGCCAGCCTGTTAAAGGAAAACTATCCAACCCTCCCGCCTTCCCCCTCCCTTCTGGCCTCTCTTTGCACCCCCCCTCCTGAGCTGCAGACACCTCCACCTCTGATAAGGTAATAACATCAATCCCGACTCCGGCTGCAAAGGTGAAAGCTGACTACAGGATGGTGGAGACATGCTTTCAGGGTGATGAATGCAGTCAAACACAGACGGACTGTGTGTGTTGATGCCTGTTTGGATATCAAATGTGAACACACCCTTTGCTGTCAGGGTATCAGGCAAATGTCAGCTCCTCAGAAGCAGGAAAAGTTGCTTGTGGTGCATGATTCCTCATTTTCAGGTTAAATCGGGGACGTTTTCTAAAAGGTTTTCCTGCAACGGGGGATTTTGTAAGCAGACTGAGACACATTTGATCATTTTACTTTGCTACAACAACCTATGAAGGAGCTGGAGCTTTGTCAAACAAAAATGAAACCGGTGTCTGGGATGGGTTCTATCATCAATGCTTTCAAATCAGAAGTAAAATACCTGCATGTGCATCCAGTTAAGCTATGATAAAGTCCCCCTTACCCAGATACCCCTCTAGATAACATTGAGTGCCACTAATTGCCTCCAGGTGAACCAACCCCCCCCCCACTCCCCATCCTGAGGAAACAATGCCGCACTGTTGAGCCGTCTCTATAGAAATTGGTCAAGAAAAGCTCTAACTGGTACTTCTTGCAGTATGCCAAGTCACTTAGGAGACACAATAGGAAATGAAAATGAAACAGTTTTTTGGTGTCTAACATTTTTTTGTGTCCCCTCAATAAAACACGGTAGTGCCAGCATCATTTTGTGTGGTTTGTGCATGTTGACTCATTTATATTTAGGAGCATCCCACTCTAGTGGAATCTTTTTTCCTCTCCTTGTTTTCGTAGCTGTTTAAGAAGATGCGTCTCCTGGTTTTACATCCAATAACATCTGATGAGGTCGGAACAAACAGGGATCTCTGAACATTTGTCTTTGCAATGCCAGGCCATAAACTGGGACTGCTTTTATCTTTTTGTAATGTGTATTTGCAATGACCAGTGAAATTAATGATCTTATCCTCATGAAACCTCAGCAGAGCTGAAGGACCAAACCATTGAAGAGGGAATTCAGCAGATGGTTAAAGTTGGAGAAAAGTTGCATTAAACTGGCTCCCCAAGACTCGACTCGAGTTTGTCCTATATAAAACCAATGGACCAGGATTTACAAGCAATAAATTTGATTCTGTGCCCTATTTCAGCCTTTCTATTATGATTTGGTCAAATGTTTTAGGCCAATATCTTACTGAAACACTGATTGAACGATACATAGTCAAAGAAGAAGAATTTGCCAAGGGAAGAATAATGTGCATAGGTTATATGCAGTATATACAGTGTGGCCACAGATAGCAGCTTTTTAAAATGAATTATTTTTTAATAGTAGGATCATTATACCGGGTTATTGCACAGGGTGTTTATGAAAAACAGCATAAGTTACTATAACTATGCAGACGACACACAGGTATACATTACATCCGCAGGTGACTATGAACCCATTCATGTGCTGCATAAATGCATATTTCAGCTGAATCAAAAGCAAAAATTAAGTGATAGTTTTTGGACTAAAGCATTCAAAAGCACAGAGCTTCAGTTAACCCAGCTAGAAGCCACCAGGATCTAAATCTGGACTCAGACCTGGACCTTCAGAGGCTCATAAAGACATTAAAGAACATTTCCAGGATTAAAGCAAAATCAAATAAGGGGTTAATCTTTAGTATACTGGATTCTGCCTATACTGATACTGATACTGCTGCCTGCGTCCTCACTAAAACTAAGAAAGTAGAGAACATCAGCCCAGTGCTAAAATCCTTGCACTGTCTCCTCGTCTTTCAGAGAATAAACTTTAAAATAATTCTGTTACTCTATAAATCACTGAATACCTTTGCACCAACATCCATATCAGACCTGTTCAGACCTTTCAGATCTTCTGGCTCAAGTCTACTCCTCACACCCAGAACCAGAGCCAAACAGCTTTCTGTTCTTATGCTCCAATAATCTGGAACAATATCACTGAAAAAGTGCTTAAACCCTCCATTTAGATCCAGATTTACCTTGGCTATCTCACCCTCTTTGGTTTGAATGTATTATGTAATGTTCATTTATATTATTATCATCATTTTAATAGTCTTTTTTTTTATCTATCTTGCAATTTAACTTTCCCTGTGTGCTACATAAATTGGCTTGCCTTGATTTTTAAGCATTTCATTGCAAATAATATGAAGGGCCCTTTAAGAAGCTGCAGATTGTCAACTTTGTATGTCTTTTTTTAGCCTCTAATCCATCTTTTAGGCCCTCTTCTGAATAGAACAACTCCTCTCTCTAAGCAAGAAGAACATCAAAACCTTCTAAATGTGCAACACTGAAATGTCAGGAGCAAACCTGCCTTTGCATAAGATATAAATCACAAAGCTCTGGGTGAGAGTGATTTTAACTTTTCATGGCCGAACGCTGGTTCTGTCAGGAGGTAACTCCCAATTCTCTGAGAGTCACTCTGAGGTCGTTCGATGGGTGACTCCGGAAGCTTTCCACGAAGTTACTCTCTACAACTTTCTGGCCATCATCAAAACCTTTTCCTTTATATCCAGGTAGATTAAACAATGAAATTAAATCATTAATGACCCTAAACAGGGAAAACAATATCTAAGATTTGAGTGTCTCCTCTCTGCACGTGTGGAGGAGTCTTTCCTCCCTGAGCAAACATCAAGCCTTCATCTCCTCCCCCAGCTGGGGCTGCTCTTGTGTGGCCCACCTCAGCGCCTTTCACCTGGCAGGACATATTTCTCCCCAGCAGCTTAAGAGGTAGGACTCGTTGAAAACTTGTTAAAGTCTGCTTATGCATCGGCTCGCGGCTAATTGGAAACATCAGGTCGCTTAGTTTACGAGGGGCTTGTAAAAAGCTCCCCTGACTGCAACTGTTGCTGAATCCAGTCATAGAGTATGATTTAAGTCAGGGAAGCGACAGGCAACCCACATCCAGGGCGACCTGGAACGCTGTCCGGTGTCGGCATGTAGGACGTGTCCCTGGTGGACATGTTCTCACGGTGAGGTAATCCATGAGGTCAGAGAACAGTGAGCTGCAGGTGGAGACCGGAGCAGGAGACTATTTTCATGCATGTGTTTGCTGTCATCCCAAAGCCCAGCGAGCAGCGGGCTGTTTTCACTGCTGTCAGGACTGCTGTGTTGCTGAAGGTTAACATGGTTGTTGGGCGTCTTTTCCGCTTGGTTAGCTCCCAGCTCTGCGCTGCTTTCCAACATGTGATGATTTGTGTTTCCAGGGGATTTTAAAGGGAAGGTAATGCCTCATACATGTGTGATTTATGTTTGCCTTATTAATGGAGACAGGCGATTTATTTCATTTAAATGTGTAATCTTAGAATAAAATAAGGCTATAAAGTTATATGACGGAAAAAAGTGGACATCAAATTAGGTTGTATTTCATGGTCCATCCAGCTTAGTGCTGACGGTTTTCTCACAATGTGAAAGAGGATGGATGGATCTGACAGGTCCAACCTTTGGGTCTGTTCAAACTAGCTCTGTTACCTGTTTCTAAAATATCAAATTACTTATATTACTTATTTTGGATCCAACGAGTACAGCCAAAGGGTTCAAATCTCCACCTTATGAGGCCCCCTACAACAGAAATGTGAGTTTTTCTAAAATCTGAAACAGAATCCCATAAAGAGGAGCCATCATGGAGAAAGAAGGTCCTGGGTTCAGGTTCCCTTCAAGGACTTTACATGTTCTCCATATGCATATATGGGTTCTCATAAAGTGCGAAACATGAAAATAGGTACAGTTTTAATGTAAAAATGCCTTTAGTTGTGTTTTGCTGAACTGGTAATAGGTATCAAACCTCTCTCTCTCAATGACAAACCTACAGTAAACAGACACCAATGGGCCATCGATCCATTAAGGATTAAACAGGTTTGAAAAAGATGAAAAAAAAAAAAGGCTGGATCAGAACCCTAAAACATACTCTGGCACTATTAAAGAAGTTTCTCCGTACCCTGGATTGGTTCGGATGCGGTGTGAATGCTTGCCTCCTCCAGAGAGGATGTGATGTAAGAGCTGCAAATTTGAGAAGTAGAAGAAGAGGAGAAACAAACCAAGAGCGTTAATCCCAGGATGATGTAGATTAAAAATATAGCATGGGGCTACATAGAGAAGCAGGAATCTCAAGTGATTGTCTTCTCCATGCATGAAACTGGAGGAATACCGCCAACAAATCAATCCTTTTTTAACTGCATGACCTTGTTTGGCCCAGCCTAAAAAAATTCGGTGAAACCAAAAGGGATTAACTGAAGGTGTGAATTCACTCTCTTTTACTGAACCCTGAACCAATCCCTGAATCGCGCCAGCAGTATTAAGAATCAGTTATGCTTGTGACACCTACGCTTTACATAGTATGCTGCTTTCCTCCTTGTTCCTAATATTCTGGTCGACTCTAGGGGCGTTTATGGCTCATATTGCAAGCTTGCAACACCACAAAACATGTAGTAAAAGAAAACACAGCTTTTCCCATTGTTTCAAAGCCAAAGAGTGACAGTAGTTTCTTTCTAAGAGTTTTCACAATCTGTTAATCATTGTGATATTTATGGGCTAAATCGTATGATGTCAGTAGATGTGCATACTAGCGGACTCACACAAGTAGGACCTGCTACATAGCCACCATCATTTTCCATGTGTCCATGAAGATATACTTTTTTCTGGGTGCGTGATGCATAAGCCAGGTTTCAGTGCGCCACGAAAGAGGGGGGGTCACTTTTCGTGATCCTCTGAAAGATTTACTCTTTAATGAATAGTCCTCTATTGAAATCCCTAGCGCCCTTGTGGATTGCATGTTTTGGCTCCTCTTTAACTTGAATTTTAGTACTAAATATTGTAGGTAGACAATTGTAACATGTATGAATATTTGCTGTCTGTGTTCAGTGAGTAACATATACTTATTGTAAATCATATTTTAGTCCAAAACTTGAATTAGAAGATATGTTTTTAGGATGGTTTCTTTGATGTTGTGTAAAAACAGTTCAACGTCACAAAAATCCAAGTAAAATAGATGCTCCCTTCAGGCTTTTACTTGACAACAAGAGGATTGAAATATTAATGGACTGTTAGGAATCCAGTTTGTGGCGCCCTGTCCTCGTTGGTCCTCCTGCAAACCTGCGGCTTTTTGGTTGATCACCGGGGAGTATTTGAGCTGTTGACTGCCACTACTTCGACGCCAGAGTGTTTGCCAGTTTTGGGTACTCTAGCCAAGCCGTGATTAGCTGAGTCTAACCTGAGCTTCGTTTCTCTGAGACTAACAGTGTTTTTTGTCTTTGCCTTTTGGCAGGAAGCCTTCGTGCTGACTGGAAATTTTGGCCTTCTCCCCCAGGAAGAATATTTTGTGTTCACGCTGAGCTGGGGAATAGTTCCACACGATCGTACCGTCAGAAATCAAAGTGGCACTCCGCTCTCATACCCCTCAGGGTCCAATTCCACCAACCTGTCCGCTCTCCAACGAGTTGCTCTTCCTCTGTAAAACTGACACATTCTGGATTCAAGGCTTTGACTGAGATCCCCTCCCGTTTTCCTCCACGCTCAAGAACTCTATTCCGTTTCCTACGGCCATTAAACTAACCGCTGTGAACTTCCCTTCCACTTCTAGTTCAGGTTCAACAGCTCTCTCTGAGTTCAAGATTCCACCTCCTGTTGTCCTCATCAATAAACCTGTTAAACTTTCCCTTGGTTGTCTAAGTGGTTTTCTGCATGTGGGTCAGATCCCTCAAAAGTATCATGACATTGATCTAATATATTATATGGACAGTTAATGATTTTTTTTAATGTCAGCTATTGCCTCTTTTTGACAGCAGTTAAACTTGTTCTTTTAGGTTCTTTAAATATCAGTAAACAGTCGTTTCAGGTGAAAACCGCGACCATGAAGCTAGCCTCCGATTCACAGAACAAATACCTGCAGTTTAACAAGTGAAACAACTACTTCAGAAGCTATAAACAGCACACCAACTTTGTTATTACATTGACAACACGCCTGCAAACATGTACCCACAGCGCCCCCTTCAGCACTGGTGCTCCAGGAAACCACCTATTACAAGAACCAGCGACCAACCAGGAGGTTCTCACTGTATGTCTTCAGAATCAGAAGAAGCTTGGGGCTAAAATCAAATAATCAACTTTCTATTCCAGTGAAGCCTACAGTCAGGTTTCTAACTCTTACCAAATAAGTGTTTTTATTTTGTTGGAATAAAGATGTCGATTTCTTTACTTTCCACACTTTATTCAGCTTGGATGTCACCTAACGCTGGATCTAAGATAGAACAGAAAGATTAACATCCAGAAGCCTGTTTGAACCGCTGGGTCCATAAAAGCATTGCTGGCAAGGATGCCTTTTTCCCAGAGGAACACAGTTGAATGTTTACCCGTATTCCCAAGGTGTTGAACTCTATATATCTGCGAGAAGTAATTTCTAAAAGACGTGAGCAAATGTGTTTGGATTGGCTGCGGAAAGCTACCTCAGACTTTAACACATGCTTTAAGGGCTGATAGTGTGAGAAAAAATGTTCCATGAGAAAAATGTCTTACAATAAAGGAGAGTATGAGATGAATATTTACATAAAGTTGGATGGATGGTAAACTAAGAGAAACACAAAGTTTCAGGGACAGAGATCAGTCACTCAGCTCAACATGGAGCCACATCTGAACAAGCCTACAAGGTCAGAACCAAAGAAATCCCTGTGATTTTCATCCAGTCTTTATCAGGTACTCCCACCGAGCATTATTAGAGCAGGGGCTGGCTGCCAAACATGTTAACACAGACATGATCAGAGGAGGATTTTACAACTTCAATGCACACATTGAAAAACTATCAGTCTGCTCGATCAATACCAATGAATGACTTATTGCTTTAACAGAGTCATGAGAAGATATCAGGACATTGAATGATGATCTCTTTCCAAAAAGGAGCTAAAGAGTTATTATTATATGCGCGCGGCTACCGTACTTGGGTGTTGAAGCAAATGTGACGTCAACATGGTGGATGGTAAAATCCATAGATTTAGGTATTACCCTAGTGGCCGTCAGCTGTAAAAGTCCATAGATAAGCCTCATTGTTATATAAGCAGCAAGGTCGAAAAATTATGGTAGGTTAATTGGCTTCTCTAAATTCTCCTTAGGTGTGAGTGTGTATGCATGGTTGTGTATCTCTGTGCTGCCCTGCGACAGACTGGCGACCTGTCCAGGTTGCACCCCACCTCTCACCCACAGACTCCCAAATATCGGCACTGGCCCTACCACGACCCTGACAAGACTAAGCGTGAGAAAATCGATAGAAGAGAAGTTCAGAACATTTCATCGAGACATAACTCTGGACATTCTGCTAATTTTTTAGGTCAGCTTTTATGAACCTTCTTCTTAAAAAAATCAAAATCCAGAATCAATATAATCAAAATCGAAATAAGGAATCAGAATAAGAATTGTTCAAATTCAAACTGAGCCTAAACCTATTGCAGTTTGTACTCAGTGACCATGCTAACCGCTACGAGAGATTACAGTATAGACAGAAGTCTATTTTAATGCATTTGTGGATGCAAACAGTTTCGCAGCATGTCATTTATAAGCAATGGACAAGGCTGTGTTTAAAATAGGAAAATTAATACAGGTATGCTATTAAAAAATGTATTAAAAGACCTTGATAATCCTCAGGAATGGTCTCCCTCAACACTTAAAGCATAGACGTTTCTCCTTCAAGTTTTCTTTAAAAGATGCCCATTAATCAATAATTCCCCAGGTACCCCATGCTAGTTACGGGTTGGACCCCCTTTTGCCTTCAGAACTGCCTCAATTCTTCGTGGCATAGATTCAACAAGGTGCTGGAAGCATTCCTCAGGGAGTTTGGTCCATATTGACATGATGGCATCACACAGTTGCCGCAGATTTGTCGGCTGCACATCCATGATGCGAATCTCCCGTTCCACCACATCCCAAAGATGCTCTATTGGATTGAGATCTGGTGACTGTGGAGGCCATTTGAGTACAGTGAACTCATTGTCATGTTCAAGAAACCAGTCTGAGATGATTCCAGCTTTATGACATGGCGCATTATCCTGCTGAAAGTAGCCATCAGAAGTTGGGTACATTGTGGTCATAAAGGGATGGACAGGGTCAGCAACAATACTCAGGTAGGCTGTGGTGTTGCAACGATGCTCAATTGGTACCAAGGGGCCCAAAGAGTGCCAAGAAAATATTCCCCACACCATGACACCACCACCACCAGCCTGAACCGTTGATACAAGGCAGGATGGATCCATGCTTTCATGTAGACGCCAAATTCTGACCCTACCATCCGAATGTCGCAGCAGAAATCGAGACTCATCAGACCAGGCAACGTTTTTCCAATCTTCTATTGTCCAATTTCGATGAGCTTTTGCAAATTGTAGCCTCAGTTTCCTGTTCTTAGCTGAAAGGAGTGGCACCCGGTGTGGTCTTCTGCTGCTGTAGCCCATCTGCCTCAAAGTTGGACGTACTGTGCGTTCAGAGATGCTCTTCTGCCCACCTTGGTTGTAACGGGTGGTTATTTGAGTCACTGTTGCCCTTCTATCAGCTCGAACCAGTCTGGCCATTCTCCTCTGACCTCTGGCATCAACAAGGCATTTCCGCCCACAGAACTGCCGCTCACTGGATGTTTTTTCTTTTTCGGACCATTCTCTGTAAACCCTAGAGATGGTTGTGCGTGAAAATCCCAGTAGATCAGCAGTTTCTGAAATACTCAGACCAGCCCTTCTGGCACCAACAATCATGCCACGTTCAAAGTCACTCAAATCACCTTTCTTCCCCATACTGATGCTCGGTTTGAACTGCAGGAGATTGTCTTGACCATGTCTACATGCCTAAATGCACTGAGTTGCCGCCATGTGATTGGCTGCTTAGAAATTAAGTGTTAACGAGCAGTTGGACAGGTGTACCTAATAAAGTGGCCGGTGAATGTATGTGATCATGCAGGAACTCTGGTTGGTTCATGGTAACAGTGGTTTACTTTTTAATGCAACCATTTCTATAGAACTTGAAGTAGAACGTACAGTTTTTGATATCTGCATTAATGCTGGAAAACAGGATTGTTTTCTGTTGTCTGCTTTATCACAATCAGCCGCTAAAGCTGAGAGTCTCCACTTGTGCTGACAAGCCGGGGAAGCTTTGACATGCAGATGGCGAGGCCCATTGAGTGTCACCTGTACGCTGCACTTTAACTCCTGCCGCTGAAATGAGTTTTTTTTTCAAGAGGCAAATTGTGCTGTGGCTTCAGCCGCCGAGGCCTATTGGTGATGATTGCTCCATTCGGGCTGTCAGCGAGTGACAACAAGGTATTCATGCTTTGTCAAAGAGACATCTCCTCTCTTTATCTCAGCAATGAAACCGCCTCCTCCCTCTGGAGTCACCACCGCTCCATCCTCTTAGACTTACAGCTGAGAGTTTACTTATGAGGCTGGTTACATCTATGTCGTGTTTTCTATACCATACGACCAACGGGGGCCAATCAGCTGACACCAACAAAGTAAAAGAAGCTGATGACATTTCTGCTTTCTTTTGAGACGTACAAGAAATAATGTGGTATTTTCTATGAGCATGATATCAAAACCAACATAAAGCAACTTAAATATTAAACTTTTAATGAATTGAAAAGAAAACAGATGAAAATCTCTGCATTTAAGTAACTTTTGATGCATGACATTTCTAACGAATTTCTACAGTAAATTAAAAATACATTAAGGATTAAGAGTCTTATAAATATTTTAATTTACTTTATTTATCGTTTTATTAATTTCGAATATATTTGGTTATTCTTTTCAACATTTTACTTTGCTACTGAATCCAAATTAATTTTTTTTTTGTTATTTCCATTTATTGTTTGAACTATTCATTTCTTAAAATTTTGCATTAATTTTTTTAAAACATATTTATACAGCCTTAATCTGCTCTTTTATCATCATGGTTTACATTTTTATAATACTTTTTGGGTTAAATATACAATATTTATTCATTTCTATTTTTATTTACATGTTTTATTTACAAAATTGAAATCTAAATAAGTCATTTTTTCTTAAAATAAGTGCATTTGTTCTTGGATTAAGGAGGTAAAAGAGACATTTTGCCAATGGAACAGGACAATTTACACTTAAAATAAGAAAACACACCTGCATATTATCTAATTATTATCTATTTCAAGTGCATGTTATCTAATTATCTTATTTTAAGACTAAAAATACTAATTCCATTGGCAAACTATCTCATTTACCTACTCAAATTAATGGTAAATACACTTAATTTAAGAAATTTTTATTCATTTCTAGATCGCTTTTCCAGTGTATTTTAAAGTTTTTGAAGTACGGTAAGTTGAATGAACACTGGAAAAACAATCTAGGAATAAGTAAAATATTCTTAAATTAAGTGTATTTACCCTTAATTTAAGTAGGTAAATAAGATAGTTTGCCAATGGAATGAGTGTTTTTAGTCTTAAAATAAGATAATTAGATAATATCCACTTGAAATAAGACAATGCAATTGAGTTTTCTTATTTTAAGTGTAAATTGTCTTGTTCCATTGGCAAAATGTCTGTTTTACCTCCTTAATCCAAGAACAAAGTCACTTATTTTAAGAAAAAATGACCTATCTAGATTTCGTTTTTTTCCGATGAATCACTATTTCTATTTTAGTTTAGAGAGACTTAGATTTATTTAGTCATTTTGTATACATGAGTGTAGACAAAAGGAAATTTGTTTTAAAACAGCTCTAGATAATTTCATTTTTTAAAGTGCAACCTTGAAAACAGTAATAAATACATACAAAAATAGTAATATAAACAGATGACTGTATATATGTGAGTATTAAGTACTATTAGTAGTATTTTATTTTATCTGTTGTCTAACTTTGAAAAATTTAAACTGTGTGTTTTAAATATAGGATTTATTTTCATAATTTTTAATAATCCTTTATGTTTTAGCAAAAGCATTTGTTAGATTATTACATAGACTTTATGTAAAAGAGTCTAAAGTGAAAATGAAACGTGATCCAGGGTGAACGAAGTGGAAATTCTCCTTTAATTCTTTGTTTCTGACTGAGGCAGAACTGTTCCTCCTATACTTCCTCGTTTAGTTGACGCTGTATACCGTACCCGGGCTGCGCATCCTCGCTTTATTTTCTGCCGTAAATCAAAGTGAAATACTTCCAGCCATTTGACACAATTAGGCGCTCTCTTCCCACCGCGTCGCGTCCCACTGCATGGCCCTCATTATCACGAGCCTCTTGCCTTTTAGATAACTTATAATGAGGCCCAAAATGTTTCACATTTTGCTTTTTCTCCAACACCGTCGCTTCAAAGAGACCTACTTCAACCTAATTAGGAGTTCCAACTGCTGCAGTCAAATGCTTTTCTTGTTTCTTATGGGGTTAACAGCGGTGAGATGTAGATTTCCTCCAGACAGGGGCTGAAGCCATTATGTTGAATCTGTGACAGATATCAGTGATGTCCGAGCCCTACGGTAATGGTCCTCGTTGCTCAGAACCGTGCGGTGTGGAGTTACCGCGCTGATGGTGAGGATGTTGTTAGTCAGATAATGTGGGGCTTTTTGCTTTTTATTCCCCCAGATCAGTTTACATTTACATCTACAGATCTGGGACTCCACATGACAATTACTACAATAGAAATCCAAGGAAAACCTGCTCTTCTACTTTGCTGCATTGTTGGACGGGCAGCGGAGTCCCAAAGGTCCATGAATTATCCACCAAGGAGCATAGATCCACATTAAGTCCATTTAATAGTCTTCCCATTCGGACGGAGCACCTGGTCAGAGGTTTTGGACGAGGACATACTTCCTCTCCGAGTGTCCTGAGTGCCGAGCAGAAAATGGGAAGCATGTGGTCGCTCCAACTTTTTTTTCCCAAACATCTGCTCTTCCCTCTACAGTTCCTTCCTCCCTCTTTGACAAATCAAATCGAACCAAAGTTATTCACGTTTCCAGGCATCGAACAGAGAAACACAGAGGACTTCTGATTGTGTTGTCTTTGATGGGAGAAGTTAAACGAAAGATGCTACTGGAAATAAAATATAAAACATAAAGTAAGAAGGGGAAAAATGCCCATTAGGTCACATTTACCTGGATCCACCGCCACTGCAACTTAGATATCAAACCGATATTGTGTACTTTTTATGTTGGATTTTACTTAAAGGAATAGTACGTCCAAAACATGATTAACCTTCATTTTCTACTCACCCCCATGCTGAACAACACTCTGGAGTACTTTTTTG
>NW_015150516.1:860971-861309 GCF_000732505.1 Cyprinodon variegatus
CAAAAAAGTACTCCAGAGTGTTGTTCAGCATGGGGGTGAGTAGAAAATGAAGGCTAATCATGTTTTGGGTGTACTATTCCTTTAAGCATACCGTGTCCTGCTGTATTATATCTTTATATTTTACAGCAATTTGCATTGCCTCATATTATTAATCAATACATCATAAATTACTGGATTTTATTTTTGTATTGTTAAGAAAAGAGTACACTGGAAAAACTATATAGAAATAAGTTAAAATTTCTTAAATTAAGTGTATTTACCCTTAATTTGAGTAGGTAAATGAGGTAGTTTGCCAATGGATTGAGTATTTTTACTCTTAAAATAAGATAATTAGATAA
>NW_015150516.1:863569-864839 GCF_000732505.1 Cyprinodon variegatus
TTTTCTTATTTTAAGTGTAATTTGTCTTGTTCCATTGGCAAAGTGTCTCACTTACCACCTGAATTCAAGAAAAAATGCAGTTAATTTGAGCAAAAATGACTTATTTAGATTTCCATTTTTTGCAGTGTATTGTATTATATTATAGCTACTCAGACTCAGAGTTTTTGAGTAGACTTATCATTTAGCATCATACCTCATTTATTTAATACCATGTGCTTTCAAACCTGATTGTAACACATGATAAAGTCTTTTAAGGTTATATCTTCCTACAAAATTAGAAAGCTCCATCTAAATAATAGAATTTAGAAGGCTGTATATTATGAAAAACTATACATCTTTTAATATAACAGCAAGGTATTTAATAAATGGGACATTTATTTATTTAGAACCTTAGGTAGCAGGCAACTATATGCTGTTTACCCTAAAAATTAGAAAAAATGCACTTTAGTTAAAAAGCAACAAAAAACTCATAGGTAGGTGTTTATATTGTTTCTGTCGGTCAAATTATATCTAATTAGATTTCTTTTTACACAATGCAAAAAAACTGAAATCTAATTAAGTAATTTTTGCTTAAAATAAGGTTTTTTTTTTCTTGAATTGAGCAGTTAAGTGAGACACTTTGCCATTAGAACAAGATAATTTATATTTAAAACAAGAAAAAAAAAACTATTCCAGTGTCTTATTTTAAGTGCATATTATCTAATTTTCTTACTTTAGGAGTAAATACACTCATTCCATTTGGAAATTGTCTTATTTATCTACTGAAATTAAGGGTAAATACACTTAATTTTAGAATTTTTTTGCAGCAACAATACACTGGAAAAATGATCTAGAAATAAGTAAAAATGTCTTAGATTAAGTGTATTTACCCTTAATTTGAGCAGGTAAATGAGATGATTTGCCAATGGAATGATACTCTTAAAATAAGATATTTAGATAAAATGCACTTGAAATAGGACAATGCAATTGTGTTTTCTTATTTTAAATGTAAATTGTCTTGTTCCATTGGCAAAATGTTTATTTAACCTTCTCAATTCACGAACAAATGCACTTATTTAAAGAAAAAATGACTTGTCTAGGTTTTGATTTTTTTCCAGTGTAACTTCTTAATGTACCAATAGAAATATTGACACTAGTTTTACAGTGCAAAAAACATCTAGAAAAAAGTAAAAAATGTCTTAAAATAAGTGTATTTACCCTTAATTTGAGCAGGCAAATAAGATGATCTGCCAATGGAATGAGTATTTTTACTCCTAAAATAAGATAATTA
>NW_015150516.1:866024-867236 GCF_000732505.1 Cyprinodon variegatus
TCAAAATTTTGGTGTCGATCATTCGATTTCATCCTGGACACTACAGAAAATGGGCTAAAAGTGTTAAAAACCGGAATTTTCCTTTAACTGTATTCGTAATGAAAAGACGAAGAAAAACGGTGGAGAAAACAGTTTCACAACTTATCCTCTTCAAAGTTTGATGACCTTCACCAATTCAGCTTTCTACTCTAGTGAGCTGCAGGTCTGTCAGCTTGTTCTTCCTGTTAATAATACAAGCGCTGAACCCTGGACCTCACCTGACCGTTCTATGTGGGACGGCAGCCAACACTAGTGTCTCCCCCAGAGTGCGAGCATGTTTCCTTTCCCATAATCTGGCTCCCAACGCGAGACGCAGAGCCCATAAAGCTGTCAGAGAGCATGTAGGACACGTCACCTCTGCCAGAGTTTCTCACAGAGCCGCTGCATTATCACTGCGAATGAGCCGCTCTGAAAGGTATGCACATAAGCAGGAAAATAAAGCAGATTCTGACAGACACGCAGTTTTAACCTCTGCAGATCAGCCCTGTAATGTGTTCGAATTGGAAGCCTGACAGGTTAAGAGTCCTTGTGAGGATTAAGAATAACAAGTGTTTACACTCTGCAGCGATAGGATGTGAACTCCCAAATCGAGGAATCAATGCTGAACCTGCAGCAGCTGGTTGTCACTGACTCACACGCTGAAGATGTTTTTTTTCACCTGAGAGTTGTTGAGTTTCTACAGTTAAGTCCTGCTAACTGGGACCAGGAGAGAGTTCAGAGATCAAGTGTTGAGCAGGCACCCAGTGTGTACATGGGGGGTATCAGCCAGCTCCTGGTCTGACAGCAGGAATATGGGAACCAGATGACTTATGCTTCTAATTTGCAGCCTTAAATTGCAAACAGTCTCAGGAATCCAGCAGTTTATGTGTGAAAATGGAGAGAGGTTGAGGCGCTGACACAGGCCTGCTAGGTTTAGGTTCAGCGTAAAACAAGATGACATGAACCGCTTCATCTCACTGGGATTTCATGTTGGTTCAGAAGCAGCGTAAGATTGAATGTTCATGATCTGACTGTTAGAAAGAGGAAAATATAAAACTTGAAAATTCCTCTGCTTTTAACAGAAGTTCCTGGACTGGATTTCCTTTCTTCTCCATGATGTGATTTGGACTTTGATTTGATCATTAAATCTGAACAGTTTATATCTATCTATCTATCTATCTATCTATCTATCTA
>NW_015150516.1:867610-888642 GCF_000732505.1 Cyprinodon variegatus
ATCCATCCATCCATCCATCCATCCATCCATCCATCGTTGATCCATCCATCCATCCATCGTTGATCCATCCATCGTTGATCCATCCATCCATCCATCCATCCATCCATCCATCCATCCATCCATCCATCCATCCATCCATCCATCCATCCATCCATCCTGTTCTTTCTAGTCCCACAGTCTCATCTCCTCCACTTCTCTCTGTAACCTCAGCCTGGTTACAGCAACGCCTGTTGGTTTCTGTTGGTGTTCAGGTCTCCATCACCACTGACACATATCGGCTGCTCTCTTCTAATATTCTAAACAGCATGCCATCACTGACACCTTATCACTACTAATATTCCCTCACCATATTTATTTACAATACAGACTGCACTCCTCCACAGCTAGGCCATTGTTCCACACGGTGCCCTTGGACCCATGTTTTATGTATGACTTGGGTTGAGTTTTGCACAACAAAGGTGGCTGACAGCATCAAGTGCACCTCGGGATGTGGAGAAAGATTAAAGCCGATTTGTCAGTGTAGGAAAAAAAATCCATAAAATAGCGAGTTGTGCAGGGAAATGTGTGGAAATATCACCAACCTTTTACAGTAAGGTCAGTTTTTTAGGCAGTAATGTAGTTACTGAAGTTCAAAAGCTATAGTTGTAAAGATTCAGGATGTGCAGAGTAAGTAACAAAAAAAAAAAACATTACAAACTGACCTTTTAACACCTTAAAGAGTTGATGTTTAATAAAAATCACAATGAAAAGCAACAACTATGAACCAATGGGAAGCAGCTTTGCCAGCCTGGGAGAAAACATCTCCACCAGCCTGTATTTACAAGCCATGGTTGCTCTATTACTGGGCGGTGTGAAACTAAACTCAAATCAAATTTTCCACTCCGGTTTGGACCAACGAAAACAAACTAAAGGTGTGATTGTAGCTTTATTTAAGATAAGAGGGAAATCGGCGGTGGAATAATCAGCGTTTTCCACGGGCCATTTGCTTGATTGTGTTACTGCTGCTGGAGTATTTTTTTTTTTATTTTCTCAATGCAACCAGCAAGGACTGGGCTGTAAACATGGGAACATTCTTTAGTCTGGGAGTAAAAGATCATAATCTTAGGTTTTTTTTGGTGTGAAACCTGCAAAAGTGTAAAAAAAATGTGTCCCATCATAACCAATATGGAGCTAAAAGACTGTGAGAAGATGTGATAAGGCAGACAAGTGCACACACATCTACACAAGTACTCAATGTAACAGAGAAAATGTAATTTCCAAGAGTGGTTTACTTGATAAACCCTCTGTTAGCACAGCTCTCTTTACAGTGTTTGCATCAATTCCTGGAAAAGCATCCACCTTTTTCCCATGGCGAACACAACATTTCATAGCGAAAAGCCCATTAATGTCCAAGTAAATAAAGAACCCGTCAAAGTTTTTCTGTCTTATTTATGCTGAGCTACTCGCCGGAAACAGAAGCGGTATATTTCACACAGCCACATGCGATATAAAGCTGCACAAAGGTCAGCATCATCTGTCTTCACAAGGCATTACGGTGAAAGATCTTTTCATTCTAACGTGGACGGATGGCTCGCTCCGCAAAAGGTCCCGACCATAAATAGATTCAGATGAGGACGACAAAAAGGGAGCAGAGTTAAAGTCTGGCATTATTTAAAGATGAAACCAGACGGTGATGGCAGAGATAAGGTAGCCTGACAGTCTCCACAGACAGATTAAACATAGAGCTGATTCTTTGTTTTTAGTTGACTGCTGGATGTGTCACTCATAGAGATGGAAGAGTCATAAACTAAGACTTCAGTAAAAAAATAAACATCTTGAGAAATAATTTTTAGAAAATACATAAAGAAAACTGGCAAAATACAAAAATGCATAAATAATAAACCAATTAAAGACAATAAATCAACTAATCCAAAGAAATCCAGAGTTGGACGATAAGTTCTTTGAAGATTTTTCTTAATTGCATTTAATTTTTGTTTGTTTCATCATGTTTATCTAAGCAATAGATTTAGTAAAATCTTCTAATTTTCTCTATTTTTTAAATAATGAATTATAAAATACATAACAGATGTTATTTATTAATCTAAGCAAAAGTTACGCTAGTTTCTTGGTTTTAATTATTCCATTTGTACCATTGTTCTTTCATGTTTAGTTTTTCTATAATCAGAGTCGTTGACCGACTGATAAAATACTCCCTAGAAAAGCATGAATTAGAGAAGAGCCGCCTGTTGACTATAGAAAAGCTGCAGAGAACAACTCCGGTTGGAAGATCTGTCCAATCAGCCAGTACAGGAGGAGTGTTGGGAAAAAAGTTCCCATTGAATGAAAGCTACTGCAGATTTGCTAAAGAATGCAAAAATGAAAATTTAAGGAAAGGTGCTCTGGAAAGACGGAACGAAAACTCAACATTTTAGCCAAGAAGCAAAAAGCCATGAGGAGGAATGCTATTGACACACTATCTTTTCTGTGATACATGGTGGTGGCAGAATTATGCTGATGCTGAGCTAACAGGATAGTTTGGCTTCTAATCTTTATTAGAAGCCAGACTGAACTTTGCCCTGATTTGCCTTGGTCTGTCATGCAAAATTACACAAAAAAGTTTCTAAAAACCAAAGAGTCCAAATATTTTTCATTAAGTTTTTTACAATTCTTCCAGTGAGTTCTTAGTTCCTTGTGGGATGCCATCAGAGGGAACAATGCATGTAAAACATCCAAAGTTAGACCTCACCTTTCACATTTCAACTGAGATCTTGTAATATTTAAGAGCAATGGCTCTTGTTCTAGTGATCCTTGAATAAGGAACCAAACTACGATGTAGACATTCTGAAAAGCAGGGTTGTTTCACTGCTAGAAGAGGGACAGCCACGATCTAACTGTGGGTCTCGATATGGCGGAGGCGGCGAGAAAGAGGAAAAACACAAGGGGCAAGTTTGTGAGACAAAGAAGGGACTTGAGGCCGAAAAAGAGCAGGAATCCAGGTGGAAAAAGGGTCCCAGCGTTCTCGCACAACTCGCTCTTCTAGCTGCTCCAACTTCACGAGTCGTCTTCCAGAATGGCGGTCATACAAACAAAACCAAAAGGTACCAAACAGGAAATATGGATAGCGTAGAGCAGATGTAGATTTGACCAATCAGAAGCCTCCTGTCTGTACCACTGTCTGCAGGCACCTACAATTTTGGAGAGGGGCAGCAGAGTGTCTGCAGAAGGGCAAGGGGCATATCTGCGTAAACTTCAACACACATGTAGACAACCTGGTTTCTGAGTATAAATCAGCCTTAATGAGTGTTGAATTTCCTTCCAGCCAAACTTTAAACCATTCTAGAGCACTTGACCGTACAACCATGTATCCCACCATCGCTGGTTGTCCAAGACAGCATGTCTTCCTGAGACTTTCAATTCCGTTGATTCTGGGGTATTCCAAGGCCAGAGGGGAAATAAATGCATTATAAGTCAATATTTGGACACATCTCATTCAATGGGTTGTCTTTATTTCATTAATACCTCTGAAAACTCCTTCTAGAGTGGTGGAAGCCCATATTAGTTGACGACTGAAATAATTTCAATACCTGTGAGTTCTTTACCATATATTTGCGATGTACAAAGTACTGAAAACAAGGGAATGCCAATTTATGTCAAAGAGGGTACAGACATTCATCTGGTTGTATAGGTATGGACCTTAGTAAGTTGTGGGGGAGTTTAAAGGTCTTCTTGCAGTGCGTTATGCCTGGAAACTTTCTAGAATCACTATATCTAAGGTCCCTAAGCCAGATAGCCATTCTTCCATGTCTATTTCTATGAATGGTACGACCTAGATCGGCATTTAATGGGAAACCTCGCAGAGTCTACCTACATCAACATTTTTGCTCCTGTGCCACCAGAGCACATTCCTGCAGAACAAAAGCAGCAGCAAACAACGTCGTACTTGACATGGTGACAAGAGTTTGGTGGGGGTTGGCTGCTGGAATACCCAGCTTGGCATGCACTGCATTAAGCAGTCCATGCAAAGTGTTTACAATAAGTCTGTGGGCTTTATTGTCTCATAAATGAGGACAGCAAATCACCTGGCGAGGGGAGGAGAAAGGTCCCAGAGTGGAAAGGCTTTTGTTTTGGGGGTTGGGGGGGTGGCAGACCTTTTTCCTGTCGCCTTCCCAGGAAAGAAAGGTACTTTTTTGTTGTTATTAAACCCACAGTCATTAGTCTGCGATGAAGAAAAAAAAAAAACATGAGGCCCTTTGCGGGACCTGAACCTTTTCAAATGAGAGCGCGCCTTTTGTTTTTGCAACCCTGTCAAGAACGGTCACCTAATTAGACCTGATATCTCTGGCCAAAGAGATCCCGTTTGTTAATGGCTCTTTACTGAATTTTCTTAATGAGTTTAGATGGCCATTGTGTAGAGGGGAGCTCCTCTAAGACAAGAGCGTTTTCAAGCAAACGCACACACACATGCATGCACACACACACAATAAAAACAAGAGGAGTGAAATGAGGGAGAAGATTGAGCAAAGATAGAGGGGAGCTGACATGACAGTGGGCTAAATCGGAAAGGTGTAGTGAGAGCTGCGAGCGTTATGTGTGGAATCAAGGCAGGGTCATTAAGGCGCAACAAAAGCGAGTGCTGGCGTACCCAGGGGCCTGCTTTCTACCCGGCTGCGCATTGTGTCAGCCCTTGTTGGCAGTGGACACAATGCACAACACCTTGATCACATCGAGCTGCTGACATCGTTTTCTTCAGCAAACTCCAGCGGCTTTTTTCGGGAAGAAATGCCCCCTTTTCTGCTCTCCAACGCCCAACCTCACCACCAAGCCCCTCGTCCTCTTTTTTTCTTTCTTTTTGTTCATGTCTCAAGGCTGCAGCCTTCCTTTCTTCTCAGCTCTACGGAGAGGGAACAAGCTTGTTAGCTGGCATGGATATTTTGACTGGAGATATACTTTGGCCACTTGCCTATGGAAACAGTGTCAAAGCACAACCTGGCTTAATTGTCACATCGGCAGTCCTGGGAGAGGTCTTTGGTGAGGTCCAGGCCTAATAAATATCAAAAGCTTCTCTCATCTTTCTGCTCCTTCACACCCCCCCTCTCTCAAACCCTTCTTTTATGCCAGTGAGGGAAAAACTTGTAAATTAATCTCGGTGTCAAAACAAGACTTTTTCTCTTCTTTTTGCCTGAAAATCTCTAGTTATTTTTTTTTCTTCTGTTTCTGTCCCAGAAGTTTTCATCAAAGGATAGCGTCTGTCTGAGACCTAGCGTAAAGGCCGTCCGTGCATTTATAGATTTGATGTTTATAGAGGCTTGCAGTTTGTTCAGTTGATTTAATGAGAGTCTAAAGCTTCAGCAAAATCCACAGCAAAGACAAAAAAATAAAAAAAATGTGAAACAGCTTTTTTCAAGAGAAGAGGGTTTTTACAGGAGTGGGGAAAAGGAGGAGTTCTACTTGGGGAACTCCAGGTTTGACTTCTCGTAGCAGAAACAGCACTGATTGTAAATTATACACCAGATGTGTGGTGGAACATGATGACGGCACGTGCATTCAAATAATTTCTCATGGTTACAGACAGCAAAACATCTGATGTAACTGTGCCTATTCGCTTTGATGCTGAGAGGTTCGATTATTTATGCTGCCTCAGCTGATGTGTCTCATAAATGGACATGGTAATGAGTTTAACTTGGAAAAAACGGATGATTATTATTCATGTGCTGTTTATTTGCCAAATAAAGTTTAAAGTGAACCTGCATGCACATTTGCAGTTAGCTTTAATTGTGTTCAAATATTATAGGTTTTATTTGATGTTTTTGCCTTTTTTCGCACCTTCATTGTAATGAATATCAGGAACTTTATTCGACTAAGTCAAATAAAATATCATGTACATTCGAAAAAATTAACTTGTTTAATATCTTATCATTATGGTATTTGTTATGATTGTAAATTTCTAACCCCTTTATTTATTCTCTATACTGCTGAATTATTTATCAACAGCGAAACAACGAAAAACTCTTTCCTTTCCTAGAACTTGCAGAAATTCTAAAAAAAAAGTCCCATTAAAAAAATGAATGGGACAATCTTTTTTGCTTTTGATGATTACACATAAATTTACTCTTACGCTATATTTTGTAAAAAAACAAAATAAAAAAAAACTTTTAATACATTATGTGTACAGCCTCAGTACTGCTCCAATTCACAAGAACACAAGACCGAAAACGGACAGATTCCGTTTCTTAGGGATCAAATGTTGGAGTCTCTGCATATTATTACCTATATTTGCTATTGTTTTACATTTCATCGGTCTAAAGTAGTCAAAAGTACAAAATTATTGTCAGTCTTGATGGAAAGTAATGCGTTTTAAGACAGTTCTGCCATTTCATAAGTTGACAAAAAGCTTATTTTTATTCTTTTTATTAAAATCTAAGTGCAGAGAAGGACAAATGGGAAATCTTAAAAATGACTTTCGTAGAGATCTTAGACAAATAATACAGTTATTCTACTTGTAGAAAATGAACGGTTGTTGTTGACACGAACTTAAAAGTAGCGTAACTTAATATGGCTAACTGACCGAGCTAAAAGAGGCTAACCTGTTAGCTAGTGAGCACAGCTAGCCACAGCGCTTGCAGCTGTCCCCCTTTATATCATGGTCTTGAAGTTACGTTGTTCACCATAAACAGATATGTCAGTTTTGTTATAGATCAGGTTAAACTTCATCGGCCATTAGACACGCTAACGCTACAAATGGTAACCACAATGTTTTACATCATGTGGCAACGTTCAGTTCATCATGTAGCGTAACGTTTTCGGCATGTGCAGAAACCTAGCAGATTTGGTACGCTGTTCTATGAAATTATGTTTCAAGATCATTTGGGGTGAGGACATTATACTTTTAACATCACTAAGTGGCCTTTTTACTGAATTGGTGTGTAATTACATAAAAAAGTCAGATGTTGAGAAGACCGTGGCAACCAGCGGACCTCCGAGGCTAACGGCAGCCAGGGCTAACGTTAGCCCGTCTGCAGCAACCCTCTCTCGGCATATCTGTGTGTGAAGTACCGCTGGCTCTGATGGGTGTTTATCTGATGGTGTTAGTCATTATTCCCTCACTAAATGAAAAGTCATAATTTACTATTATCTCATACCCTATATATTTATTCTGCATACTCCCGTTCTCCCAGAGTCCATTCTTTCCTGAGTTCTTGTCAAGAACGTACTCGTGGTCTTCTGAATTGAGAAACAGAAATTTTTTAAAAAGACACTACACCAATTCATTCTTCTCATGAGAAAATATTCTGCCCTTTCTTTTAATATAAAGGCAAAGTTCATTGCTAATTATCCCTAAAGCCATAAAACTGGCACTTTCCATTGATCGTACAGTGGTACTCTTCCAAAGCTGTCAGTTTGTTTTCTTTAACATGCCTCCGAGACAAATTCCTTCACATTTTTGCAACATGGTGCATTAAGTGATTTTGAGAATGATTATCAAGAGACGATCCACCCTCCCTCTTCTTTTTACTGCTTCAGGGTCGTGGTGTCTCGTTAAGCCACGACTGATGCACTCAGACAGACGCTGCCGCTTTGTGAAAATTTGAGAGTTTAGGCTTTTATCTTCCCCCGTCGATTTTAATAAGCACACTTTGTGACAGCTTAGGTTTCCTCAGCATCTTAGGTGAGACACAGCAGAGGCGGAGACCTCCAATTAAAGAGGGAGGGAGACATGGAGAGTGACACAGAGGAAGGTGATGAGACAAAACCCACCAACAGATGCGGCTGTAGAGGAAAGGGTTGTATCTGCATGGCCTTATTTTCCTATAACCTCACTCCTCGTCTTGGGCCTTGTCTTCGTTAACCGAGTTAAGCCCGTTACATTAGCCGCTGGAATGCTTTATGTACTTGTACCAATTCAATTATTCGTTTCTGCGACTCGGGCACGGCAGGAAGTGAGGAGACAAGCACTCACATAAAGTCTATGTGTTAATTTCCAAGTAATGCAGTGGCCACGATTCTGCTTCTGACAAGACAATTGATGCCACTGTCAGGAAAGAGACACCCCTAAAGGATGCACTTTTTGCTGTTTTTGTGTATGCAGAACATCACGGTGACACACTGTTCAGATAAACGTCCTGGAAGCCCTTTGATTAATGTAATACAATAAGAGAAATGGGAGGCTAAAATGCCTGTGCACGTCTTGTTTCTGAATATTTGCCTCAACAAATGAGATACTGTCTGTCTGTCTCCCCCTGCCCCTCTGTCGAGGACCTCTCAATCGTTTTCTCTGTCATTAATCAATAGACATGACAGTGACAAACACTCCAAGGTCCCCGTTTTCCCTTTTTTTCTTCTGGCTTTATTGCTTTATGGCTCCTCATTGTCAGGCTTGCCTACACATGTATTTCCATGTCATCTTTTGGAGGTGTCAAAAAGATGACAAAGGGAAAAGTGGTGGAGAGGAAGGGGGGGTGATGAGCAGGAGGCAATGGCAGTTCATTTATGTCAGTCTTAAACTGAGACAGTAATCATAAATTCATAGGTTTGCTTGGAGACACTTTCTGGAAATGCCATAAAAATTATGCTTTAAGTCATTATAATAGAAATTTATCTCAAAACAATGAGTTACTAACTGAAAATCATCACTTGGCATCCAAAGATTATGAGTAATAAAAGTGTTAATTAGGTAAAACAAATGAAAGAATCCTTCACTGTTGTTGTTTTAGTCCATTATACAGATTAAGCAGGAGTATTCTCGAGAATTACTCTAGCAGGTATGTGATCTAACCACAAAATACTGACTTACCGTCAAGTACTGTTATATTTTCTCATTATTAGCATATTAAACTATGATATTTCATGTTTCTACCCAACATCTTGGATTTATCCATAATCATAGCTTAGTATCTCACATTGATTAACTTTAATTTAACTACTTATCCCTCCATAATGAGTGCGTGATGTTATATTAGCAACTTATAATTGACCTCAGTGTCTCATAAGTATGAAAAACCATAAGTCAATATCATAATAAACAAGTATTGAGTCTTTATGAGACAGTAAGTCATATTTATAATACAGAATCTTTCAGACATTAATTACTAGGAAAATGTTTTTTTCGTGATAATGACTCTACATTTCTCAATTAAACATTTCAATAATAATAAAAAAAGGACCTCATAGCTAAGGCTTAGCAGTTTAGGGTTATGGGTTATTTGGATCTCACAATATTGAGTTCTTGTCTCATTTGTTACTAACTATCACATATAAAGAAACAAAACAAATATTTCAATAAGAATTTCATAAACAGGATTGTTTTACAATAAGAAAAATAACCTAAGATTTCATGATTATAGCCAAATTTGAGATACATGGTTATTACCCTGACGATATAATCGCTATTTTAGTATTATTATCCAAAGCAACTAACAAACAATAATTCTGACGAAATACTTCCTGTTACGTTTTATGGATATGTTATGAACCATTTCATAAAATATACATCGTAATTATTTTTTTCCATTTTTATCTTCTAATGGAAAACTAAAACAAATGTAAGCCACTATCAATGATTTCAGAGGTACTGGAACGTCCCATATTAGGATTAACGAACTTAGCATAGTATGTCGTGAATGTGACCAAATTTATAGCTTTAATGAAACTGTCGCTTAGCCTCTCACAGTATCAGAAGATAGTTACTCCTCTTCTAACATTAGCTACTTAGGCTACGTTCACACTGCAGGCCTTGATACTCAATTCCGATTTTTTTGCGAAATCCGATTTTTTTTTTGCGTTGCCGGTGATATTTCCAAATATATGCGACTTGTATGTGATCTCCTGTGTGAACTGCAGTCATACAACGCAAGTGTCCCGCATGCGCAGTAGAAGACGCAATGACGTCACAGGCCAGTGTGCTCTGTGTTCACGGACGTAAACATGGATGGTAGTGACAGCGCGCATCTAGTGATCTTTTCCCAAGCATAAAAACTCAATCTTTTCAATATGGTTAAACATATATTCCGCTCTCCGCGTCATCATCCGTCATGGTTGTTGTTTCTCTTGCGGCCTCTGCGTAGCAAGACGCAGAATAGTGTCCACTGTCGGGTATTAATGGCGTTCAGGTCGGATGAATGCGACCTGGCCGTCAGACACAGGTCGCATTTGAAAAGATTAGTTTCGTGCCACCGAAAAATCAGTTCGTTAGACATACAGAGCTTTTTCAGCAAAAATGGCAACAGATTGCAAGTTTATACAAGTTAGTAATATAATGCAAGAAGCTTGAGAAAACATAGTTTAAATATGTTCTTCTTTACGAGTTAAAAAAATCTGGGACCATAATGACTCCCAGTTAATTTAAAATATTGATTTAAGTTGCTACACAGCTATTTTAAGGAAACACAGTCAATCTGGATTGAACATGTCAAGGAAATTTGTAAGTTTATGGGATAATATAATTTCTCAGACAAGGAGCCGTACATCAGTTTTGGGATTAACCTTCAACTTAGTATTTATTTCACTATTAGCCATTGTTTGCACTGAAACCCCATCCTGTTTGTCTAAGATTTATCTCCAGATGTCTTTAAGCAAATGCAGCTTTTAATTGTCGTCTATAGACTAAAAACAGGTGATTTTTTTCGAGAAGTCCGTCAAGTGTGACCAGTCTAAGAATGATTAATACCAAGCGAGTGGTCTTTGTCCTGCAACTTAACCAGCCGTTCCCTCTAAACTGAAACCTGAAGGGTACAAGAACAATCCCCCAGGCCTTACAGTACTTCTTCAGACTCATAGTTGATCTTGTGACAATGATGTGAAGCTCATTTAAAAGATTCCAGCATCAAACCCTGTTTGTAAGTCTCTTTCATCTCCTTCATGGTCAGTGCTACCTCCAGGCAATGCGCACTGTGGCACCTCAAAGCCCAGCGCTGGCATCCTGAATTCAAAAGAGCCGTTCACGTCTATATTACTAGATTGGACCATCATGGATCAAAGCGGGGATGAATACATGTGGTAAAACCAAGTGGTGTTTGAATTAAATGCTGAAAAAGGGACGTTTATAAGGAAGGAAGCTTCCTGTTCTTCATAATGATGCAACTAGATAAACTATTATATCACAGGTCAGAGACAAAGGTCCTCCATATAAAATATTGTTGTACAAAAATGACCAAAACATTAAAGAAAACTATAATAAAATATGTGTCAATGTAATCCTTTGTAGACCATTTATCTGTAGAACAACAGAGCAACAAGGCAAACAAGATACCGTCTCATTATACTAGGCCTAAGAAAAAAAATAAAAAATAAACACCCTAAGGCAGTGTTAATTCAAATACTCAAAGAAATATGCAAACTGCTATGACTACAGCCACAAATAATTACTACATATATTAACTTTATGATTATGTTTTATAAAACTGAACTATTTTAAATAAAAGTTCAAGATATTCTTATTCCGACAGGGTTATAAATATTGAGACATTTATCTTCTTGGTCTTATCTAGCATATTTTTAATCCGTCTTTTATTTTTGTACTTTGGTTACCATTATTCTGTATAAGAAAGGTGAGGTTGGAAATAAAAGATTGATGGAAAGACTTTTTTTTATTGCATATAATTATGTATATAATTATAGTTTTCTTTTTAAGTTATTTTATTTATCAGTTTTTACCTTTTATAGTCATTTTTGTTACATCATGTAGAAAATAGGCTGCTCGGAAAAATTTACACAAACATGGCTTCCCTGTATGTTATAAAACCATAACAGAAAATAAAGCTTGTAAATCTCACATCATCATTAAACGAAAAGACATAATAAAAATCTAAAATAATAATAAAAAAGTATATAAAAACATTTCCAGAACATTCCTCTCACTAATTCTGTCCTGGTCCGTTAAAGCTAGCTGCTTGTACTTATAAATGGTGGGAAAAGAACTGTTCACATTTTCAGTCCTATTTAATTTTTAACAAAAAACAAAATAATAATAATAAAAAAAAAGAATTAGGACGTGTATCTTGGTCTAATATTTGAAAATCATAGGTTTAGACACCTGAATAATCTCCAAACGAAGCTCGTTAATAAATACACATCACCTGTTAGAGACCAGGACAAAGTAACAGATAGGTTACCTTTCTATGGGCGTGTGAGGCCAGGTGGAACATACCTGGACTGTCCCATGAGGGGAACAAGTTATCTATTAGTGCAGCTTCTGCCTTTTAGAGGTAAAACTCCAGGTGAATATGTTAAAGTGTACCTTGTTTCTACAGGTACAAGTTCAGAGTCCATCCAGTCGATCAAGGTTTGACCACATCAGTAGATTAGTCATTTTTGAAGGATGGAGAATAATATAGGCAAAGGTGAAGGACCAAACTCCAATGGCCCCAGAGCTTTCAACAACAGAGAGAAATCTTGCTTGAGCAAGCAGAAACTGGACTGAGAGGGAGGAGGTAACAGTGACAAATACCTGGCCTTATTCATGCATTTATCTTTAGTAGAATGGATCTCTGCAACAGTGTCTTCATAGGTTTGCCTAAATAGCCCATCAGACAGCAGCAGCTGATCCAAAACACTGCTGCCCGTGTTCTCACTACAACTAAGAAAGTAGAGCACATAAACCCGGTTCTGAAGCCCTTCCACTGCTGGCTTCCTGTAGCTCAAAAAATAGACTTTAAAATCATTCTGTTAGTCTAGAAATCACTTAATAGATCAGCATCTCAATTCATAACAGATCTGTTGTCAGTGTATCAACCTCCCAGACCGCTCGGGCCTTCCAGTTCCAGCCTATTTGTTTAGCCAGAACTAGAACCAAAGATGGAGAAGCAGCATTTAGTTCCTATGCTCCACTGATCTGGAACAAACTCCCAGAACACTGGAAAAGAGCTAAAAGCCAGAGTTCTTTGAAGTTAAAGTTAAAAACCCATTTGTTTTGAGTTGTTAACTGAGGTATTATTAGATTACGGTTCTGGTCTAACTAAACCCCTTGTCGACTTAGCTGGCATAAGTTGGATAAGTTATGGGTACATTTTGCATAAGTCACGAGGATGCTGACCCACGCTGAGGCATGCTGGCACACGTCGACATACCCCAAGTACGTCGAGAAATTCTGAGCATCAACATTTCTCGACATAAGCCAGCGTATGCCATACGTGAGCCATAAGTTACAGGTTAGTGATTTGATTGTTGACATACGTTAAAATCGTAGGGAAACAGCTGTTCTAATGGCTGCAGTTCCGAATTCTCCCAAGTTGTGCCTGACTTTACACGAGTGAATAAAGTGAATTTGATTGGTCTTTTATCAAGGGGGCAGGATTGGTGTGGCAGAAAGTTTGCGGTGTGGTGGAAGGTTCGTATATATATATATATATATATATATATATATATATATATATATATATATATATAAATGTACTCTTTATCCAAGATATTGTCGCAAACATTAGAAAACTTCAATTTAAACAAAAATCCTGCCTTAAAATCTGTAAAACTTCAATTTAAACAAAAATCCTGCCTTAAAATCTGTGAGGGTTTTTTTCGTTATTTTATGCAGGCCAGTTAGTTATACGTCAGCTTGTACACCTAAATTCGGCCAATCATCTATCAATCAAATTTTGTTGGTCATAGCATCTTGATTCATATGTTGCAGCTATATACGCAGCGGTTTAAATAAGAATCATTTCCTTTCCCATTGAGTTCCGTCCCAGTGTTCACGGGGATGGACGTCTGTGTCTTCAGCAGGCGTAGAGCTAACAGAACTGGCAGCGTTGCAAGGCAAGGGCTCAAACATGTACGGCTGGAAGCCTTCTACACCAAACAAAGCTTCTGCCATCCTGGCGTCCTCTTCTAAAACATCTTCGTCCCTGCTTTCCTCCTCTAAAAAAAAAAAAAAAAGGATGACGGAGGAGACTCATCCACGACCTCTGACACAAAACTCTCCTCCTCTTGCATGTTTCCGCTGTCCATAGCGTTCCTTGACAGCGTCGTTGCTAAGTGCTACTTGGTCCCAATGGAATTTCCCATTGGGAACCTACTAGCACTAAGTTGCTAACTGGTTACTAAGATGCTTCCGAGAAACCGGCCACAACCAAACTGCTTGCGAATCTTCCGCCACAACAATCCCGCCCCCTTGAAAAATGACCAATCACATTCACTTTATTCACTCGTGTAAAGTCGGGCACCACTCGGGAGAATTCAGAAATGCAACGGTTGGAACAGCCGCTTCACTACAACTTTAAGCCTGCAGTGCATGGGAATATAAATCAAGTCTGAAAATCATGAACAGAGGAGAATGTAAGCAAGCTAACATTTGCTAAAACCTTTGGGCGCTACTTAATATCTGACAAGCTACAAACTGCGAACCAATCAAAATCCGCAACTTATGTTTACATGTTAAGTTAGCATACTAGTGTTAGTAGATTAACTTGAGGAATAAAGAGCCCAGTTAATTCCAGTGTACTTGGTCCATCTATCCTTCTAATCAATATACTTTCTGAAATCCCCATTAATGTAAATTGAAGTTCAGAATAAAACAACTCATATTTTCCAGTAAAACAAATAAAGAAATCTGCTGAATTTTTCTCTTATCAGTTAAATAAAACAAGACATCCTGATACACTCCTTCACTATCCCTGACACCTTTGCTTAATCCACTTACAATATTTGAGCTGCTACACAAACAAATTGATATCATCAATTGTGATGTTGGCAAATACCACAGCCAATCTGCTCATGAATGTTTATCTCCTCTAACACTCACCCACCTGCTAAGAGGTGCCACGCTTTAATGAAATTGTTTGGACTATCGGCGCCCGTTGCTAAGGAACTGTGTTCCTCTTGGTTCAGATTTTTTTTGCTTGCAGATTTGTGTCATCAAATGATGATTAGAGACGAGCACACCTCAAGGTGCTCGAGCCACTGAAGGGTGCATTCAGAGCAAGACTGGCAAACAGCTTCAGGCTGAAAAATGAGCCTTTGTGCGTTAAAGCCTTTTTCCTGGCGTCTGCTCCGTTTGTGGCCCTAATGCGATTGGAGTTGGTCCATGTTTACATTTTAAAGGTAGGATGTCCAGAAGTCGGCGGCTTGAAGAATTACACGGCTGAGTGCTCCTCTGACAAGGTGTGGGTATAGACCTGTTTCCACGACAACATCTCTCCCCAGCGATTAGGGATTGTCACAGTCAACTTTCAGCGCTGCCCCTTTCATCCCCGTCTCATTCTTTCCTCTCATATTTTTCAGCTCTCAGACATAGGTGACATGAAAAGAGGCTAAGATCAGGTGTTTCATGAATTTGTTTACACCAAGAAAAAAAAATGCTTCCCGTCTTTTCTGCAGACATCTGGAGGGTCGACGTTTGACTTGATTAGTGCTACTTCACGCTATGAGCGCAGACACCTTGTTTGGCTTTCAGGAGTGTGTGCATCTCGTTTTTTTTTCATATAAATTCATGAAGGTGAGACTTCATACTTCCTCAGATGATTGAGAGGTGAGTGAGAAATGCTAAACCTTTGGGCGATTTTCTTTCTTCTTTGGCTGAAGGAGATGCATAAAAGTAAGCTAGAACTTCATTTTAGTGCATTTTAACATTCTTGTGGTCAACAAGTACAGATAAAGTAAAAAAGTACTATAAAAGCTGCTAACTAAACCTAGTAGCTGGTATTTAGTCTCAATAATATTTGATCAAATGAGTAGAGGCCATGGAAAATGGTTTGTTTCTTGCTTCCAAATTGGGCCTTTACAAAAGGTTTACATATTTTCAAAGGGGTGAAGGTACAGGAAAGGCTCTATGGACTCCACTGAGGATCTGGTATATCTAGGAACCTTATGTTGTTAATTTGATGTGTTTGGTATCATCGTCCTGCTAAAAACATGTTTGTGTCCAAATGTTAATCAGCCACCTGCTGATGTGAAGTAAAGCAAAGTTGTCTTTAATACCAACATAGACCCTTAGCATGACTACTCTAAACCTACATATTGGGGATTGTTGGCCTAGTGGTTAGAGCAGTGCCTTTGTGCTCTGAGAAAGTTGCAAGTACCCGGTTCGATTCCCACAGCCTGCAAGGGGAATGGGTTAAGATGCAGAAGTGAATTTCTCCATTGTGTGATCAATGATGTTCAATTATTATATTGGTGTTGTGGCTAGAAGGCTGATTCTTGTCTCATTTAACCAGGAAAGTTTTTTCAAATCTCAGTCAAGCCTACTGAGGTCGGTTTTGGAGCAGTAAAACTGTAAAACTGGTGTTTCACAATCAAACATTTCCTGGTAGTCCTCCTTTCATGATTCTTCATTCTGTTTGTGCAATAAATGAATCACTTAAATCGCAAAACAGTGAAAAAAACCACAAGCAAGCAATAAAATACCAGCTCCCTAAAGCCAAAAAAAAAGTCAAGTATTTAAATCATGACACTTCCTGACTTCCGTCCAAGAGTGAAACGATGGGTGAAACTCATTTTTCTAATCATTCAAGTACAGAATATTTCATGTAGAAACCAATAGGACTTTAGGAAAAAGCAAAAATGTTTGAAACTCATCATTGGGTTAGGTTAACAGAACAATCTCCGCCATTTTTTGCCAAACAGCCCTCCCCCTCAGGAGATGTTAACTGGCAGTAAGTCAAAAGCTCTATAGAGCCGCCGCCCCCTTTTGCACTCTCTTTACCCACACTTTGTGACTGTAGGTGAGCATCTGGACAATGGCATACGGTTATCAGAGCCTCTCCACAGGCCCTCTGCGTGGGATTCAATCAGGCTGAGGCAGGAGGGCCTGTGGATTGTATAGATCCAGAGGGTCGATCCATAGGGGTGCTCAGCCTCTGAAACTTCACTCCCTTTACTCCCCCCCTCCGTAAAGGTGGAGCCAGTGCTCCATTCACCGCATGTTTAGATCAATTGTATCCCTCTTAATGGAAAATAATTGAAGTTTCTCTCAAACCTGCTGGTGCTGCGACAAAGAGACGACCTGTGAGGGATGTTTTTAATTCAAGACCCTGCTCTAACAGGGTGAACTGGACTCAAATTGACGTCTGTGTTCTCAGAGTCTTTTTTTTTTTTTCTTCTGCACCGAGGCTAGGAGGCATCCTCGTGATAATTACTAATGCTGTCGAACAGAGGGAGAGAGAAAGCTTTCTATAGAGGGAAAAAATGGTTGTGAAATGTAGACGCATCAAGAGTCACGGCAAAATGGTTCCTCCTTGCATGCATTAACGAGCGTATCAGCTGAAAAGCTTCTGAAGTACTGCTAAAGTAGGCACACATCCACGGCTCGGACTTGGGAGTCACTTCATCTTGTGATCTCCATCTCTAATGTAAACTCAGTGAGTATGGAGGGAGGGTAAAGATGTTAACTGTGAAAAATAAATGTCATCATTGGCCTCTTTTCCTCAGATAAAAAAAAAAAATCTACGGTCCAACTGGGCAACTCGAATCAATTGGTGCAATTAGAGCCCGCGAGCCATTACACAGTGCACACATCTACCCATTTGTTCCACTCAGTGCTCTCTATTCTCATTGTGCAGGGCAAGGCTGCTTGTGAGGCAGCTGAATAGCCAGAGTGGAAGTAGAGTCTTAAGAGACTCTTCTTTGTTATCATGGTAAATATAACTCAAGGTAAAACAACATCTTAGGTACAATGGAAGACCCAGACCTGAGGGCTGCGGTCTGAAACAGGGGTGCAGCAAAAACTGGAGGTGTTCAGAGAAAGAGGCAATGTGAGGCATAGAATCACATCATGAATACCTCATATATTATAAAGACAAAGTAGTTTTGGGATAAAAGAAATGACAAATGGACAGATTGCACATAAAAAAAGGCCTATGAAGAGGTCTAGGTATTACAATATCGTTCCTTCCTCTGGAATTCTATATTTTTCCACTATAGGAACTCAATCATATAGCATTGGGTAAAATGTCCTTGATTATACCCGGCTTGCGGTGGATAACGCTTTCCATTAGTATTTTATTCATGTTTAAATCAATCTTTTGGGTCAATTATCCAAGCAGAAATCCTGATTAGCTGCAAAGGTCTGGTGGAGGAACTGAACAGGCTCCATAGTGAGATTGCCTAGAGTTACCTCATCTGCCAAGCAACATGTGTTCATTCAGATCTGCACTAGGTATGGAGGAAGGAAGCACGGAGAGAGGAAAGATGCATCTCCTGGGAATGATGAAACAGCTCTCATGAAGTAAAGGGGTGAGTGCGTCTTTTGAAAGTAAACCAGGCAGCCTGAGCTCTTGTATCCGGCCTAGGGTCATTGGTAATGGCTATGATTACAATGTGATAAAACCTGCCTGGTGACATGTTTGCAATGAAAAGAAATTTAAAGGATCGATCCACTTGGCAATGTTTTATTTTTGGTTCTTCAGGTATTACAGTCACCCTCAGCTAGTGGCCACTCATGGTCTAAATATTGTAACTGGAGATGTTTATACTTTAGAGTTGGGATTATGGTCTATTAAAAACATTGGAAAGCAACAAGTATTTGGAGAAAAGCTTCCCATCAATGAAAACAATCCCAGTGGCAGTTGGGACATTGACACCATAGTAAATTAAAAGTGATTTTGTAATGATAAAAGACATTTTTCAGGTTAAAACCAATGGCGTATTTGAGAAAAGCTGTCCACAAGGGTAAAGATGTAGTGAAGTCCTTGTTTGTTGTGGATCTGGAGGCTTAGGAGCTTAGGGCCGTGTCTCAGAGGCATTATTGAATGTATATCTAGCAGGGGGTCTACATTTTGGGGATTTTTGCAGGAGTATAATGTGTCAAGGTTGTCTTCACAGTCCTGGTGAAGCTGGAGAAGGAATTTCGTGTACTTTACTGTCAAATAAAATAAAGCTTGTTGTAGAGCAGGTTGGAATTAGCCAAACTGCCGATTCTTTATAAAACTTGTGGTAAAAATGGTTAAGGGACATCTAGGCTAACTTATTATTGGCTATTGCACATGATTTGCCTCAACCTTTAGCAGTGACCTGGGTGAGAGTCAGATCCCCTAAATCTGAGGTCAAAAAAAAGATGGATGTCTTAATATGGGTTAGGGCTTAGTCCATTCAGAGTGCTTTCAATTTGAAGAATCTTGATTAATGATCAGACAAAGTCCCATAATGATGTCTTAACCCTGGTCTTTTGTGGTAAAGAAGGAGCTATCCAAGGGTCAGGAACGCTAGCATGTCCTGAAAAACTGGAGGCAGATTCCCCTCAACTTTGGGAAAACTATAGAGGTTGTCTGTGTCTCTCTTTGAGATACTAGATTTAAAAAAAAGACAATGAACAAATGGAATTATGAATGAATGGACAGACATTATAATGCTGGCTGGTATGGTGGCCTTCAACAAGGTTTGGCAATAGAGTCGGCTTCACTGGAATTTAACACTCTCAGGATGTAGATTTGTAGTTTGGACAAAGCAGGAAAGGACATCTGGGGTAATCCAGGTGAGTATTGACAAAGAGTATTCTTAACCTAACTTATTGCAAGCTAGGAAAACAATTGTTGGCTTGCTAGTGACTCTAGGGTTGCCAATAGTCATGGTACAGGTTTCTTTCTAATTCAAAGTAGAAATACCTTAAATAAAAACAAGTAAATGGTAAATGGCATGTACTTATATAGCACCTTTATTCAAGTCAGGAGACTTGACCAAAGCGCTTTACGCTACATTCATTCACCCACAAACGCACACACTGATGGTGGCAAGCTACATTGTAGCCACAGCTGCCCTGGGGCTCACTGACAGAAGTGGGGCTGCTGTACACTGGCGCCACCGGGCCCTCTGACCACCATCAGTAGACAATGCAGGTGAAGTGTCTTGCCCAAGGACACGACAACACTGAAAGTCGGAGTCGGGGCTTGATCCGTCAATCCTTCGACTTCAGTGCAAACTCCTTAATCTAACGCCACTGTCGCCCCCCAACAAAGCAATTAGTCTTTAAACATAAATTAAGCAGTGCTGGTATTCCAAAAGCCATGCCTAAATATTTAAACTAAATTCATGCTAAGTTATATTTTCAACAAAACATTAAGCCCCAAAGAGAAAAATATCTCGGTCTCATAAACAAAATACCCCAAAATAATTCAGTTTAATTATTAAACAATTTCAATCGCCGTTACAGATTCTATTTTAGTGTTGTTAGGACAGCAGTTAGAAGTTAACATGTATTTCAGACGGTAAGTGATATTAGCACCTTTGTAGGTATGTGTTACTGAATGATGATTGTCTGCCTTGCATCCCCTTTGGGAAAATGTGAGTCAATTATGTCATTTTTGTAATTATAGCAGCATGTGAGTGGTGAAATCCCAGCAAGCAGCTGACAGGATGGGAACGCTTCAGGAAGTGACAAATTTCACATTTTGATATGACTGCAAAGTAGGTATGAAAATGAGATGCTTTATTTTTCCTCACAGATCATGAAGATAGAAATGTTAAGGTGAATGTAAACATTTCAGATAATCTCAGGGTTTTTGTATTTGTGTTTAGTCTCTCAGGGACATCTGAGGCACAGGTGAGGCCTTGCCCACGGGCAGGTGAGAGGTCATGAGACTCAGCTCTGAAAGGCTAATAATTAATGATCAAATGTTAGCGACTGTGCCGGCGCTGCTGCCAGGCTCCACTGATGCCATTAATCCAGCTCAGTGAAGCTGGGCCCTTTTTGCTCGGGACCTGCTGCAGCTGTCACCGTGGTTGCTTAATTATCCCCTCTCCCTGAGTCTCACCCTTCCCCTCACCCCTCCAGCCTCAGGCCCCCGTGAGGCTGTTGCCCACAACTCCCATATCAACCCTGTACCCCCTCTTATCCCTTACATCCCTTTCTGGGGTCTGCAAAAGAGCTCAGGGCTAAACCCAAAGAGGTTAAAATGGGTGAATGAGTTTATTTTCTGTATCTTCACTGTGACTCACAGTAGCGACAAATGATCTCAGAGATCATGTTCATTTGTCAAACAGACTCTACCCTAATGATGTATTTCACAACACAATTGAAGATGCTTTTATCTATCTGTAGTAGGGATGGAACGGTTTATGAAAAACGTCCGAACCGTTCGGTTCGACCATCTCGGTTCAATTCGCGTGTGTTGCATAGGCGAAGCGTTTACACT
>NW_015150516.1:890372-891848 GCF_000732505.1 Cyprinodon variegatus
TTCCATTGGCAAAATGTCTTTTTTGCCTCCTCAATCCAAGAAAAATTCACTTATTTTAAGAAAAAATGTAGATTTAGATTTTTTCCAGTGTAATGTTGATGTAAAATGTGTTATTCTTTTGTAATTCTTGACTTTGTGCTATTTTCTACTGTATTTCAGGTAGCTTTGGTGAATTAAACAAATATATTTTAGTATAAATTTATGGACTTATTTAAACAATTAGAAGAGTCTAAAAAAATCTCATTGCTTTACTGTTTTTTCTCAATACTCTTTTTATTTTTGTTAAACTAATTTATAATAAATGCATATTTTTTTTAAACTGCATCTTAGGAGCATTAAAGCTCCTTTGTAGCAGCTTCTAAACTGCCCTATCAGATAAAAAATGTCTGGTAAATGTCTGTTTCATACTGACTTTATGACTTGTTTGATTGTAATCCTTGGATATTTTGTGCAGGCGTTCATTTGAGCTTAAAAGACAGATTTACTACACCTTTAAATAGATGTGTAGGAGATCTGAAAAAGACCATGAACACATAGGAAGTCCTTATTGATGAAATAAAATGGGAAAGGATTTATGTTGTTTGAAATGAAAGGAGCCTGTATCCGTGAAGGCAGTTCACCTGCCTGTCGGCTAGCGCTCACTTCCATCTAATATTTACTAGTGTGGGATATCTCAACCTATCTGCGCTGCGAGGTACGCAGAGTTTACCTGCTTGTCTCAGCACAGGAGACGTTCAAGGAGCATGCTCTCACGCTAACAAATATCCTTTAATATTTCATCCAGTCTGGGCGATATGTTTAGAGACCTCTCTGCTTTTCCAAGCTGTTCTGGGGGAAGAGGAAGGGGTTCATATCCACTCTCACTTTGCCAGAGGATTATTTCCGTACCTGTTCAAACACACTCGGCTGAATTATTCATCCCGCTGAGCCCCTGCACCGTGCACTTGTACTGCCAGTATTAAACATCTCACCCATGCTTTTACCTCGCCACGGTGAAAGTGCACCTTAGCAGATGTATAGGGGACGCGGCAGAGCAGGAGGTGCTTTTTTTTCCTTCTTTTTTTTTGGGCCTCCGAGAAAAGAGAAAACAAGTACGCCTGCGGCAAAAACAAGCGCAGCGCTCGCTGGTTAACCTGTGCTTTGAGCCGAGGGCTGTGATTGTGTGTGAATTATAGATAAACTCTCAGAGTGAATCAGTGAAAGGTCTACAATACATGTTGCTCTATCTGAGTAAAGGAGCAGCATACCTTCCATCTGAGTGGAAAGTTTCAGTTCCATCCATAAATACCAACAATAAATCTCTCTTTTTCCTCCTCAATGCAAGAACAAATGCACTTATTTTAGCAAAAAAATTACTTATCTAGATTTCGATTTTTTCCAGTGTGAATACCATTGTTTAAAATTTTTAAACATGACCTGGTGCGTGAATCTTTCTGAAGGTTTTTCAGTAAAAACCAAGACTAACTTGCCTTTTCA
>NW_015150516.1:893743-896076 GCF_000732505.1 Cyprinodon variegatus
CTCCTCAATTCAAGGACAAATGTCCTTATTTTAAGAAAAAAGGACTTATCTAGATTTAGTTTTTTTTGCAGTGTGTCTGTTCTGGATCCCTGACCAGGATCGGCTTCCAGCATGACCTCTGGGACTGCAGCACTTGGGGACATTCTTGGTCTGGACTGTTAAACCAGGTAAGTGACAAACTCAGATAATCTTCTGTCAGATGATCGTGGTCACTTACCTGTGTTTCTCCCACTACAGAGTGTCTGAGATTGGGCGGTGCCCCGCCCCCCATCTGCAGTGTCCGCGAGCCACAGCTCCACTTTTGTTTTGTTTTATTTAATAAACCTTTGAACTTTCCTACTGACTGTCTCTCCTTGAATACTGGGTCCATTTGTCCTCGGTTCATGACAAAGCACTCTGATTAGAAAGATTATTGTCACCTGTGAAGGCTCCCCAGGTTCTCTACAAAGATCCTCTCTGGAAGAGATGCACAACTCGCACTAACCCACACACAGAAACCCTGACAGTTCCAAGTGGATTGGACCTGTGTCACAGCGTAATAAAGGGGCCTGGCATATGCACTACAGCATCTTAATTGATGCTGTGTACACGTATGTAAATTCGACTTATTTCTTAGCAATCAATGGAAAGAATTGTTCTGTAGTTTATGCTTTCTTCATGGCATATCGGGCTGGAACGGAGCCGGCAGAACCCGATTTCACAGGTAGAACTAAGAGTCAGAGGAAACGGCTTAGAATTAAGAAACGCTTTGACAGCAGCCAGCTGTTTCATGACATAATAAAGAACATCAATAAGAGATTGCTCCGATGTAGCTGCACTGTTGACTGTTGCAAAAAAGCAATGTTGCATTATCAGACTGACTTACATAGGATGTAGTATTCGGCCTTAACTCCCACCAAACAAAACCAAAGCTTTGACAGCTGATTGTATTAACACAGAGCGGTTCTACTGGGTATGCCTCGGTGCGTTCCTGAACCGTTGTTCACCAGCTAGTCTGAATTGTGTGGCTGTTTTATTTTTGGCGTTTGCCTTAGCATCTCTACGTAAATCTAGGGCAGAGTGGATGGTTCAGGCCGGAAGTCAGTTGTCTAAAAGCGAAGTGGATTCCAAGTAAAAGACTATGGATCGCATTTTCTGGACTTTGATGTAATAAACTCTGTTCATACAACACCATAAGACATGTGAGCATTGCATAAAATAAAAATAAATACCCTAAAAAAACGAAATATTTGAATTCACTTACCCACAATAGATATAAAGAAAGCCAGGTAAGGGGATTAGATAAAGAGCAGGCAGGCAATAGGAGGGTAGTTTTGGTCAATATCCACTTTTCTGGTTTATAGTTGTATTTAAAGCCTATAAGTAAACTACAACAGTGAGGTGATGCAATCCTGGCTTGATCAGACTCAAACCATACCACTCAGAAAACAATCTAATTGATATAGCCGTGAGTCACCTGGCAAAAAACATGGTGCTTACACACCGCTTCCCCATTCAGCCAAACCGATAGGTTGCATTCAATGACGTAACGACACAACAATAGGCCCATAATCAACATTATCTGGGTGGGCCCCGTATGAAGTACAACACGTGATAAAGGTTAAGGATACGGCGACAGTTCAATAAATCGGCCAAGAAGATACAATTATGCAATTCTCAGTAGTATATGATCACACATCACACGGAAAACCATTGGAAAACCATTGGTGACAGTGCACCACCGCATGTTACAGACAGGGGAGATGCATCAGGGAGATGTTTATCCAACCCCACCCCGCCATAGACAACTGACCAGAAACGTGCCCCATACACACACACTTCATCATTCTTCACCTTCACTAGACATGGATATACTTTAGTATATTAGCACAACAAGCCATGGGGCTACCTTGAGCTTCACACTCATCTCCTGGTCACCATCTTTACTCACTGTAGCAGCGACGTCTTCCTCTCCCTCTTTGGTTCTTCCAGCAGCTCTTCTTTCCTTTTTCTTTTCTGGAATCTGCTTAAGTACCTCTTTTTGGTATCCATCGCCGCTAACACATTACGGTTATAACAACACATAACGGTTATGGTTTTAATCTACACTCTGGATTACCCATAATTCCAAGTCGTAGTGTAAAAAATAAAATACTCAAATACATCATTCTTTATTGTGGTTTGAAACATATTATATGAGTGTATTTTTTACCAACCGCCTAATGAACTATACACAGATATTAACATAGTAATTAAAAGTACCACTGTCTGCTTTGCTATTGGTGTCGCGTTTAAACGGCTCTCCATCATGTTGAAATCTGGCATATGTTGCGGTATAAATACAGTCTGGTGCG
>NW_015150516.1:896294-901027 GCF_000732505.1 Cyprinodon variegatus
CAGACTTTTAAAGTCACATATTTCAACCATGCCAGAGTCCAGTTTCTGGACCAGGTCACATGGTGTGAACCCAAACTGAGACGCCAACATGCACCATAGAACCTGTTCCTGGCATGGTTATAAGCCTTGGTCTTGACACGGTTTATCTGAACCCTGGTGTGGATAAATGGATTTGCTTGCACAGTGAATGTAGGACCAAAAGCAGAAAGTGAAGATGTGACTTAAGGGTAGCACTGTTAAGAAGAAAAGGAATAAAAGAAATAAACAAGAGTTTAAATGTGAAGTAAAAATTCTTTGGAAATTTCATGGGGTCAAATGGAGTACTGAAGCAGCACATCCAGTCAGAGAAATGTTCTTGTTCAGTTTTTTTTACGCCCTGGGCTGAAATTCTCTGCAGAAAGTCAAATTGAACCATGAATTTTCTAATCTTTAATCATTCTTTGGACTGGACCCTGAACTGGGCCAGTGGTTTGAAAACACCCTTACAAATGCTTTTGGAATTTATTTAGTTTGTAATCTGTCCATGAATTTTACAAGAAGGATCATGATGGGTTGATTTTCAGATCTTTTTCATGGCGTCAAACCAGTTCTAGGTGTGCTCCATTAAAAAAATCTGCAAATTACTTTTAATTCCTGATTTTATGGGCGGTGGTAGCATTGTTCCCTTAAACAAATAAAGACAGCCTAAAAAATTCTCTTTGTTTGATACATAAAAATCTGTGAGGATCTGAAAATAATTGGTCTGACACAGAAACACAAACAGAAGAAATTTGTAGGGAGTGAATCATATTATATGGCTCCGTAAACGTGAATTAAATATGAAAAACAAACTCCAATAACCTTCAATTCTCAAGTCGTCCCACTTTCTTTTATGAAATCCAATCAATGTACGTTTTTCCAAAAGTCATTTTTGAGTAATTAGCTTGATTTCTCCCTCTAATCAGTGAACTGGAGGTCGCTGGAAAAATAATTGTTTTTATTAAGTAGCCATCAGGCTTCAAAGGTTTAGTCATGATTTCCTTTTTCAAGTGTATTCTTTTCTAAATTCAAAACACAAGTAAATGACAAGGCCTGGACTACAAATGTCCAATTACTGTTTCCACGGTACTTCAGCTGCATAAAGTGTCCTCCATATTTATATCCGCCCCTGGTGGAATATCTAAAACCAACTGAAATCAATCATCTACTGCAGAAAAATTATTGAGATGCTACAAATTGAAGAGACGCACAAAATTTTTATTAGGTGTAGGTGTGCTAGATGTTAATTTTTAAAGAAATCCAGTATTTCTTCTGGTTTGATGATCGGTTAGTTTCAATAAAGAAGTGGAAAATATCTCCCTTAACTCCGTATAATGTAACTAGATCTCCCATTTCCCTAAAAACAAAGGCCCGGTAAAAAAAGAACCAGATCTGGAAACAAGGTGATGCGATGCCTTCATGCTATAAATGAGAAAGACACGGCTTACAGTGAGTCGCTGAAAATGTTTGGTTAATTAAAGCATTTCTCCCCCAACCCTGTGGAGCAGAAATCCTGCTGGCTCAACAAGAGGAATGAATTTTAATCATTATTAAAGATATACATTTACAGTGCAGTTAACCGGATTTCTGATTAAAGGATCTGGTTTGCATCAGTGGCAAACAGCAAATATATCAGGAATCCAGCTAAGCACAGTTTAATTGTTTAATTCAGGCCATCTTTAATTCGTCCTGAAACCTGGGGTCCTTATTTGTTGCCAGTGGATGGAGAAAGTCAAATTAGAAAAGGAATAACATTAAATTATTATGAGCTTTGGCCTTTAATGACAGCGAGAGTCTCCGGGATGTTGATGGAGATCAATCCTATCAAAGCTTCTGCACTCCAGCACAAAATAAAAGAATATTTCCCCCTGCTTCAGTTGCACAGAAGCAGTGAGGAGTTTTCCTCTCCTGCTCCCTCCACGCACCCGGGGCAGCTTTCTGCATCAGAAGAATTCCTGGCAAATTAATGCACTACCTCTTGGGCTAATTAAATTAGAGGGGATCAAAACTACAGAGCGGCTTTTGTGCTGGACACAATGTTGTGCTTCATGCGCTCTTTGCTCTGGGGGGAATTTCTGCCATTTAGCCTTCTCTCTGCCTGCAGCTCCATGCTGGACTCGCTCTAACACAGTCAAGTTTCTCTAATTTGCTTGAATGAGAAAGAATTATTAACTGATAATAAGAAGCTGAGAGAGAGGGGGGGCGGAAGAGGGAGGAAGAGAGCATTGCAAAGGCTGCAGGCAAGGATGAGTGGGGAAAAGGGTGAACTCAGCGGCACCTGAAGCTCATGTGATTTTTATATTATTAATTCCTCCCCAAAACGAGGCATTCAGGAGTAAAATTGCTGTGCAAATGACAAAAACGATTATGGTTGTAATTCCTCTTCTTTGTGAGAATGTGTGCAGCTTTGTCGCAGCTCTAACTGGATCAGGCTGCTAACAAGCTACCGCTAACCATGTAGCATTAACCGTGACCTCTGCAATGCATGATGGGTCTTTTAAAGGTTATTCAGCTCTGTAGAGGGACACAGACATCACTGATAGTACTTAGAGTAAAGTACTCGGCTAAAACTGTTAAAAGGAATGTAAAAAACAGGGAATTTTATGTGGTTTTATATGATACGATTATACAAAGAACCAAAATAGACTAAATGTAATGGGAAATAATGCATTTAGATCAATAAAAGTCAGAAACTATCTATCGTCATGCCACTAAATACAATGCAATGCGACAATAGGCCTTTATATATGAATAATGACTTTTTTCTTTATTGCTTTTCGAGGTAAGCATGAACTTATGCATTAAAATCTCCTAACAGAACAGCACAGGAAATATACAACAAACACATTGTTTTTGGTTGCTTTATCTCATGTACTGATAAATGGCAAAGAATGTCTAGGAGTAAGGTGGACACCCTGTCTACTTTTAAGGGTAGGTTTAAAATGTTCCTTTTTGATAAAGCTCATAGTTAGAGGCTCAGTTTATCCTGAGCTATCTCTATAGTTATGCTGCTATAGGCCTAGACTGCTGGAGGACATAGGGACCCCTATTTCATCATTCTTCTTCATTCTATCTCTATTCTCCCACTCTGCAGAAACTGTTAGTTTAATCTCTGCTTTTTCTCATAGTAACGTCATCTGTTCTTTTCCTGTTTGGCTGTGACTCCATCCTGGAGAGAAATAACAGCTGTGCTGCTGCCATCAACACCTTTGTTTATAGAGCTCCTGTGGAGCTTGTTGACAGTTGCCTTTTGTATCTCTGCTTCTTTCTGTAGGCCCGCCTCTGTCTCCTTGAACCCCCGTTAGTCTTGGCAGATGGCCGCTCACACTGAGTCTGGTTCTGCTGGAGGTTTCTTCCTGTTAAAAGGGAGTTTTTCCTCTCCACTGTCACTACAAGCATGCTTAGTGTGAGGGATGAGTCGATGTACTCAACTGGTTTTCCTTCGATAAAAAACTTTGAATCCATTTGAGGGATTCATTTTATACCAAATACCCTCTAAACTATTACAATATTAAGATTATTTTAATGTGGGAGATTAAAATAGAAAAACTACTGGTAATGTTTATGTTTAAGGAACGACAAACATTTGTATGACCAAAAGAAAGAGCTTTTAAAAACCCTAAAAGAAGTTTCTGCAGACAGTAGGACTAAAACAAAACCTGGAATATTGAACTGTGTCCATGATGCTGTGGTTGGTACTCTGCATCCAATGTTCTTTCTGAGATAGTCACACATTATGACCGATTTTCAGCAGAATTAATCACTTGAAAAAAAAAACGGCCTGGCGAGGAGGAAAGAAAAGGAGCTGCTTTGGATCAGCAACAGAAGCACAAAGTGTGTTTTGCATGCCTTGAGGAAATCTCTCGGAAGTCAAAGGAAGCAACTCCCCCTCCCCTCCCCTCCCTCTGCCACCCACAACACGTCTCAGTCCATTTTGGCAACGCAAATATGAACAGATTAGTAATTAATGCAGGTATCAAAGCCTGCTTACCTTTAGATGAAGGTGGCAGCTCCCCACTGAGCCACTGATAAATAAGACATTTGCATTTTGTGTTTGATCCTGCCAATTACAAAGTGACTGCTGCAATCGTCTGCAACACGCCAGGAAGGTAAATCTTTCAGGTTGAAACTGCTGCTCATTTCCATCAGAAGTGGTAATTATTACAATGACAGCATCTTTTTCTGCCACAGACCCGCCAGACGAGTTTACTCTCTAGTTATCTGTTTCACACCCTAACAGGAAGGTGTCTCTCCTCAGAAGAGTCGGACAATGATGCTACAGCCGATCAGAGTCTTGTTGAAGTGATCCTTCAACTGGAGGACACTCGGAACCATCAGACTCATGACCTTCCAGCTGCCATTCTGTCTGTAATCTTTGTTTTTTTAAGCGTTCTAGACCTGGAATCAAACACGCTGTCATTAAGGCAGGGCTTAACAGCACTTTCAATGGTCTTCTACATAAATATGCTACATAAATAAACGTGTCTTGGTTTTTATGTTGTAGCTACAAAATTCAAGGTATGCTCAAAGGATTTTATATGATATACTAAGCTAAGGTGATTTCAAAGTTTGTTACAGGTTCATCCAGGTCGATAGTGGCATACAGTAGGATACAGAGTTCACCTCATTGTGTATTTGCATAAGACAGCTTGCCCCTGTTATTTTGTTACGAATCTGAAGTCCTATTACCAGAGATGGGAAGTAACGAAGTACAA
>NW_015150516.1:901922-908488 GCF_000732505.1 Cyprinodon variegatus
ACGTCATATGCTTCGTTGATCTGATTGGTTTATTTGGCCCGTCTATCACCAACATAGGCCAATCAGCTAACCAGTATTTTTGCCCCTTTCCAAAATTACTTCAAAGGAAGGTTTCCAGATGGATATGCGGAGCAAATCCATCTGGCGGAGTCAGGTTACAGTCCTGGAAGTCTTTGGTAGGGAGAGAGAAGAATAAATTCCCTATTCAACTCGTAAACAAGCGAACCCTCTTGTGACACTATCCCCATGATGAAACATGGTGGTGGCAGCATCATGTGGTAATGGTTTTGTTAAATTTGGATCAATGGACCATACCAATGAACAATATTTTAAGGTGTAGGCATATGCAACCAACGCCTAGTTTGGGAGCCTCAGAAATGCTGTTTCTGCTCAAATCCTCAGGTCATTATTTTATCCTTTCGGGTTTATTCTCCGTTTTCAAATAAATAGTTTAAAAGTGTCACTTGAGATGACTTCGGGAATAGATACTCAATAATATTTACTTTAAGTGAACCATTCAGAGGCTGCAGAAAGCGTAAAGTTTACCTTCTAGCAATAACCGTAAACACATAGTTTGAGATTCCAATGGAGGGTTTAGATCAAAGAATATTTGCCTGGTCTAAAAACGGACCACAACCTAGTTGAGAATATGCTCTCAATCCAATCCAACCAAGTTATTTTGCGAAGAACGGACCAATGTTTCATCCTGCAGCGAAAGGTGGTCCTACGTAAAAGCTCAATAATTAAACATTAAATTCGGGGGCTGTAACCTGACACAATGGATAAGACAGAAGGAGTCTAAATACTTGTAAATTATAATTGATCAGAGCCAAATTTTCTTCTCCCTGTAGACAAACAGTGATATATTAAGCAAGCAGCTGTCTAACATGCAGCTTGCTCTCTAATCCAGTGAGAATTTGGGCCCTTCCTGTGTACAAGGCTCTCTCCCGGTCAGGGCCCCTGTCCTGTTTAGATTTGTGAGCTTGATAAACCTCGACGGCCAACAGGTCTGTTATGAGTGGGAAATGGCAGAACAAGGAAGGGGGAGGCGGAGGGGACAGGACCCACATTTTCTCATAGCCAAAGTCAACCGGGGATAATACCTCCATCCTAATGGGGCTCAGTGTGGGCATTATCACTCCATGAATGCCCCCCCCCCCCAGACTTCCTCTTTGTTCATGTGGAAGTGAGTTAATCCAGACTCCCACCGTTGGGCCCCATTGACAGATCCAACCTTTCTAGTTGTGTTTCAGGTAGATGTTCTCTACAATAGAAGTCAGAAGCTCCGATTGTTCTACTCCTGTGGACTGGTGGGAGGTATTTTCCCAGGACAGTAAAGGCCAATTTATACTTCTGATGCATAGCCTCTGCAATCGTCAAATCTGTCTCTGTCACGACCACGCCCCTGGTCTGCAACCAGCTGTGATTAGTCCTTGGTATGCCTTTCTGGCTGTCTATATGGTCGTCCTTCCAAAATTCGGTGCCGCGCCGCGCCATTTTTAAAAACCGAGGAGTAATAACAACAATGGACAACCACGACGAAAGGTTGATCAAGGAGGTTCGGAAGTACAACCACTTGTACGATACCTCAGCCATGTTGTTTTGGAAAATAAACACTCCTACCGGCGCCACTGAAGAAGTTCTCATGAACTCTCGCGAGTTCTTGAATAGGCTCCCCCAGCGCTTTGGCAAGGAAACTGCTTCCAGACTGGCGTTTCAGAAGCATACCAGTAAAACTGGTTGATGTGTGCGGTTGCAGAAGTATAATCCGCCCTTAAGGTGGCTGCTTTAGTGATCATGACCTCAATATGAGCCGACGCCGCCAGGAGAGACTCTCTATGGCGCTGATCAAACAATGAGTCTTGTTGAAAAATAATTAAGCAAGAGGAGCTCCATGAACTGTGGCACACACCTCAAGAGCCACACTGCCCTCTGAAGTGATTACAAGGTCGTGATAAAGAGGAGAAGCTAATGGCTGAGTTGTCCATCACCTTAAAACAGGAAATTCTGCCTGCGAGGAATGCCTTATAACGCCATCAGAAAAACATGAACAGATGATTGTTGCATAGAGCTGCCTGAGCTTAGGGAGATCACCTCAGTTAGAAAACAAAATACAGAATGAAGTTTTTATTTGGCTGTTGCTGCAGAAATATGATGACTCTGACTGACAGGATTAGGAAAACCAAGATAATCCAGAAGAATGTGAAAAACCTGAGGGATCTACACAAACTCTAAAACAAGGCATTTTTGGTTGAATTCCTTTTTATTCAAAGATTATTTTAGTTATTTGAAGTCAAACCTTTCAATCATGGATTGGAATTTGTTTTTTGTAAATTTTAAAATAAGACTTTAATTCATCCACAGCCAATTAACTCTTTACATGCACCTACAAGTATCTTGAGCTGAGATTTTATAATTGACTTTATGCAGACCAAATACATGTTTCTGATTGTTGTTTTCCAGTGTCCATCAGGCTTAAAGGGTATCTTTTCTACCTGCCGACTTTCCTTAACAGTTTCACCTGCCAGATGCTTCACAGACTGTTTAATTCATTAAACATCTTTTTTTTTATAATTGCTTATCTGTAGCTCCCCTAATTGTATTCTATAGGCTTTAGCTCCGAGGACTGAGATGACCTTGAAAAAAAGTTAATTGTGTTTAACTGTGTCTTTGTTTGGTTATTTGTTCTGGAAATGAAGAAATCACTTAAACAGAACCTGAGTTCAACAATTAAGGCAAGTAAAAAAAAAAAAACGTAAACACTTCATACCAGGAAGCAAATAAACTCTAAATCAGATGAGAAACAATGTCAACAATTTCTATTTAAGTCAGGTTAAAAAAACATTTCTAAGCCTTTAGGACTTCAGGGAGCCGCAGTAAGAACCATAATCCACAAATAGAGAAAAAATCAATCACTGGGAAACCTTAATTCAAAGGCTGGTAACCATAATTACTCCAAAGAGTGCGTACAAAACTCATCCAGGATTTTACAGAGGACGTATGAAGCTCTACAGACCCTAACTTAACTCGGTTAGGCTCAAAGGTAACAATTTATCAATAAGTATAATAATAATAATAGTGAAAATAGAGAAAAATTGCCCTTATAGTTGAGTTCTGCTGATGCAAGTCTTTAGGGATGAAATATTCTGCAGATTAAGTGGAACAAAATGGACCTTTTTAGAAGATGTGGCCTCTAACATCTAGAGTAAAACGAACTGCCTTCCAGAAAAACAAAAAAACATCCATCCATCCATCTTCCTCCGCTTATCCGGGGTCGGGTCGCGGGGGCAGCAGCTTAAGAAGGGAGGCCCAGACTTCCCTCTCCCCAGCCACTTCTTCCAGCTCCTCAGGAGGAACCCCAAGGCGTTCCCAGGCCACCCGAGAAACATAGTCTCTCCAGCGTGTCCTGGGTCTTCCCCGGGGCCTCCCCCCGGTGGGACGTGCCCGGAACACCTCACCAGGGAGGCGTCCAGGAGGCATCCTAACCAGATGCCCGAGCCACCTCAACTGGCTCCTCTCGACGTGGAGGAGCAGCGGCTCTACTCCGAGTCCCTCCCGGATGACCGAGCTTCTCACCCTATCTCTAAGGGAGAGCCCAGCCACCCTACGGAGGAAACCCATTTCAGCCGCTTGTATCCGCGATCTCGTTCTTTCGGTCATGACCCAGAGTTCATGACCATAGATGAGGGTAGGAACGTAGATCGACCGGTAAATCGAGAGATTCGCTTTTTGACTCAGCTCTCTCTTCACCACGACGGACCGGTACAGCGCCCGCTTCACGGCAGACGCTGCGCCAATCCGCCTGTCGATCTCCCGCTCCCTTCTTCCCTCATTCGTGAACAAGATCCCAAGATACTTAAACTCCTCCACTTGGGGCAGGAAACCCCCCCTGACCCGGAGAAGGCACTCTACCCTTTTCCGGCTCAAGACCATGGCCTCGAATTTGGAGGCACTGATCCCCATCCCGGCCGCTTCGCACTCGGCTGTGAACCGATCCAGCGAGAGCTGCAGATCACGACCTGATGAAGCCAATAGGACCACATCATCTGCAAACAGCAGAGACGCAATCCTAAGGCCACCAAAACGGATCCCCTCAACTACCTTGGCTGCGCTTAGAAATTCTGTCCATGAAGGTAATGAACAGAATCGGTGACAAGGGCAGCCCTGGCGAAGTCCAACTCTAACCGGAAACGAGTCCGACTTACTTCCGGCAATGCGGACCAGACTCTGACACCGGTCATACAGGGACCTGACAGCCCGTATCAAAGGGCCCGGCACTGGGGGGTTCTCCGGGAGTAAGAACAAAAAAACAAAAAACACAAAATCATCTTGGCCGCTTTGCTGCTTCCGGACCTGAATCCCTGTAACCCAGAAATCCCTAAAATCTGATTTCCATAAAACAAAGGCTACGTTCACACTGCAGGCCTTAATGCTCAATTCCGATTTTTTCGTGAAATCGGATTTTTTTGCGTGTCCGTTCACACTTCCAAGTATATGCGACTTGTATGTGATCTACTGTGTGAACTGAAAGCGTTCAACCGAATTGTCCCAAATGCGCACTCAAGGACGCGATGACGTCACATGTAGCAAGCGTTTGCGGAAGTAAACATGACTCGTAATACCGCAGCGTATATTGCGTTCTTTAAGTTCTTCTCNTCCAGCGAGAGCTGCAGATCACGACCTGATGAAGCCAATAGGACCACATCATCTGCAAACAGCAGAGACGCAATCCTAAGGCCACCAAAACGGATCCCCTCAACTACCTTGGCTGTGCTTAGAAATTCTGTCCATGAAGGTAATGAACAGAATCGGTGACAAGGGCAGCCCTGGCGAAGTCCAACTCTAACCGGAAACAAGTCCGACTTACTTCCGGCAATGCGGACCAGACTCTGACACCGGTCATACAGGGACCTGATAGCCCCTGTCAAAGGGCCCGGCACCCTGGGGGGTTCTCCGGGAGTAAGAACAAAAAAACACAAAATCATCTGGGCTGCTTTGCTGCATCAGGTTCTGAATCCCTGTAACCCATAAATCCCTAAAATCTGATTTCCATAAAACAAAGTGTGCTAGGAAGAACTCAGAGGACCAGCCAGTGACCTCAGCTCATGCAGCAAAACAACAATTTAAATCACTCAAGTCGGCTTGTCTGTGTATGACTTGGAAATATAAGGTTTGAGAGTGGCCTAGTCAAAGTCTGGACTCAAATCTAATTAAGATGCAGTGGCAAGAAGCTGCCTTTCATTTGGGCATGGTGATTGTGGGTCAGGGTGACGTTATGCTTTTCCACAGACTACATGTTTGATGATAGAACACTTTGAACAGTTGTGCTGAAATCCCCTTGATGTGGTCATTAAAGCTGTTTCACTGTGTTCTTTCTGAGCTCAGTCTTGGTCTAAGTGTTAACACAAGTTTCTGTTGTCTGTTTTCTTTTCCCAGGACCCGTTTCGGAGCTACGGCCGCCGCACTCTAAGGCTGCTGAAAATAGCCTTCCAACGCCTAAAATGTGAACTCAAAAATCAAACGTGTCAGTGACGCAGGAGGTCACCGGCTCTCTCTTATCGCACAAAGCCGGATTTTTTTTTCTTTTTTCCTCTCATCCAAAGCAGGCCACTTCAGAGGATGTTGGAAAAGCTTCTCCTCAGCTAGGTAAATAATCAGCCCTGAGAACGGTCTCCTTCTCTGCTCCGTCTCCAACAATCACACCAGCTCCAACCACAGAGGACTTTTCCCCCTGTTCGCCTCTTCTCCCTGCAGCACAGACCCCCACACTGAGGAAAGAAAGACGAAAAAAAAAAAAACTGCCAGCTTTCAGCACGCACTACCACCCTATCTCTCTGTATACAGGACCCTGTCGGCCCGTTTCCTCTGTCAAACACCCCTCCTCTTTTCCCTTTTTGTTTGCTTTACTGTAATCATTTTGCTGGCCCAGAAACGTGTGGGTGTGCTGGCAGCGCTACAAAAACGAGACGCAGAGAGAAAGAGAAGTTACATGGGAACTGAGTTAAGGTTGAATATTTATTAGAAGAAGCCATCTGGCGTCGCAATGTCTGTACAGAGAGGGCTTGCTCTCTTCGTGTAATAGTCCTCCTCCTTCTCCTTCTTCCCTGACTTTATCTCTCGCTTTTTCCTCATTTCCCCCAGCGTCTCAGAGCAAATATTCAGCTCCAACCACATGCACGCTGAGCCTTTCACATAATCACAGCGTTATACCATTTCAAAGAGTCGCTAATCAAAGCGGAGAGCACAGATATTTTACCCTAAATGGTTTACTCTGCTGCTCAGGAGGGGCTTTCAACTGTTGTGACATGGAGTCATCACACACCTCGTGTTTTGTTGAAGACGCTTCAGAGAACAAACGGCAACTTTTCCGATGTTCTTTATGTTAGAAACCCAAAACAGACATGCACAGGAGATAAACCGCTGAGAATGACTCACTCTTCAGCAGTAAAAGCGTTACGTTTGTCTTGCAGGGATCATTTAGGTCCTTCTCATGTTTTTACTTAACATTGAAGCAGAGTGATGATTTTTTCACTACTAACCTACCTGCTTCTACTTTTCCATTGTCA
>NW_015150516.1:909468-931558 GCF_000732505.1 Cyprinodon variegatus
TTGAGATATCAAAAAAGTACTCCAGAGTGTTGTTCAGCATGGGGGTGAGTAGAAAATGAAGGCTAATCATGTTTTGGGTGTACTATTCCTTTAAGAGATATTTTAAGATTTGGCAACCTTTTATTTCTTATTTTGAATCCGAAGTTCCATCTGCTTCAGCATCATCAGCAGTTTTTTTTTATTTTTAATTTTTTTTCTCTGTTTGGCGGAATTATTATCATTATGATTGTTATTCATACTTTAAGTTAAAACAAATCTCCAAAAGGACTAATTCTGTGACTTTGACTAGACCTCTAAAATATATATCTGACTGCATGTTTAGAGTTCTGCTACTAAAAGGTGAACCCATTACGTCCGTCCATCTCCTCCTCAGCTCTGATCGAGTATCCTGTCCGTTCTGAAGATGCTGTTTTTAAGGTTCAATTTAAGTCCTTAACCAAAGCAACTTTATTTTGGATGCTGTGCAATTTTCCATCACTTCTACTGGTCAGAATCTGCAGTAAGATGGAGTTCAAGCAGCTGGTGGTGGTATCATGGTGTGGGGATATCTCTATGCTTCTGTTTTAGCTTCCCAGTGCCAGTTGAGCGTCACCTCAAACCCCAAAGCCTAAGTATTGCTGCTGACCCACATCCACATCTAATCAGAGTGTGTGTAACTCCTCCTGCCAAATAATCCATCATGTCTTAAAGCAGAAATCTGTCAACAACCCAGCCAACTAAATCCACATTCGTGAAGATAAAACTGGTAGAAATACCACAAATCCTGGAAGTTGTAGGATACATTTCACTCTTTCCATTAAAGCAACATATTTCCGCTTTAGAAAGTTATGCATGACTTTGCACATGAAAACGTTCTATAAACATCAAAAAAAAAAAAAAATGAAACTGAAATTATCTGGAGTTTTCAAAAACATCCACATTCAGCAGCCAGTACCCCCACCCCGAAGACACGGGTTTGCTCTCTTACGGCATGTTCACGGTTGACTGCGTGTGTGCGAGTGTTTGCATGCCTAAAAACATGCAAACAAGCAACAACTCCCTGTGCACAAACCGACTTTCTGGTTTTCAGGAATCCGGAGGGAACGTCGGTGCAGAACATCAGTGTTTCACCCAACAAATCCCCGAGGAACGTTCGGAGCTCCCGCAGGAATAAAGAGTCCTCGGGAGATTCTCTGAACATTCCTGCATCAGCTTGTTCTCTACGGTTAGATTTCACTGAGTCTAAGAGAAACAATACAGAATATAAAGAAATAAAGACCAGAGAGAATTAATTCCTGACCACTTTAAAAATAAAACTAGAACGCTTTTTCCATTAGATGAAAAAGTAGGCAGTAAAACAGTTGGAAAAATGATGCTTCTCGGTAAAAACAACTATTATTAGGAACATATAATCCACCACAAGGCTGGAAGGGAACGCCCTTTTACTTTTAATTTGGTGAAAGCTGAAACATTAGGTCAATAATTCTGTATTTTAGCAGTTATTTCCTGAGATGTTTCATGGATCCATTAGAAAAATGTGTATAAAACAGCTTTAAGTGCTGATGTACAGTAGAAGTCTAGGTAGATTTATTATTCAATCAACCTGGAAAGTTTCACTCAGCTTCATGTTGCCACCACCTTGTTTCACTGTGTGTATGATGCATTAGGCAATACTAGGCAGTTGCCTTGGGCCCCAAGTTCCTGGGGGCCCCATAAAACTCTGTTTACAAGTATAATGAATACAACAAAACCTTATTTGTGCACATTAATTATGTTTTTGATAAACATCCCTCTACTAAAATGCCATCAGAAAGCTTATAATATTGTGTCTCAGCCCCCCCCTTCAGTGTCCACCATATTGGATCAGTCCATTTGCTGCACATGTTCAGAAAGCTCCAAACAGACAGCAGCAAACCATTTGAAAACAAACAATGCGAAGAGCAGCGTTGAGAAACTTTTCTTGCTATATTCAGCGACTTTTCAGACCCCTCTAGAGCCTTTATTTTTATTCAGTCCAATCAAAACATCGCTAGTGCCAAATCTAGCAACTTTTTCCTGCGACTGGAGACTTTGGCGACAAGCAGCGAACAGTAGATTGGTAACCCCGCCTCCTGCTCTCCTCTATCTTGTCTGCTGTCATGATTCATGCAGCTATTATTTCAGAAAAATTAAAAATGGAGAACAGATAAGCAGATCATGGCTTGTCTACAGTGATAAGGACTCATATTGCCATTTCCTTCTTGGAAACAGGAAGGAGCAACCAGCTAAGTGTGCTTAGTGCTTGAGTCAGCATGAAAAAAGTCAGCGGAGTACAAAACATAAAGAGGAAAACAACAAGAAGAGAGGGACAAAATGTAGAAAAAAATAATGTATGTCTATTTAAATTCTTATATCTGTATAATGGGTCTCTTTTATGTGTTGTCCTCCCAGTTCAGAGGGCCCCAAATTTCCTAAATCCGCCCCTGGTATGATGCCATTGAAACTGAAATTGGTTGCAAGGCAAGGCAAGGCAAGGCAAATTTATTTGTATAGCACAAGACGATGCAAAGTGCTTTACATGATTAAAATATAGGAAAATAAAACAGAATCAAAGCAAGTAGGAAAAAATAAAATAAAAAAATGCAGAAACAAAAAAACAGTTGGACTAAAGAAAATAAAATAAGTTGAACTAATGATGTTTCATTTGAACTGTTTAACTAGAACAGTCGAAGTCAATCCTAAACAAAAGTGTTTTTAGTGTTGATTTAAAGGAACTCAGGCTTTCCGCACTTTTAGTTTTCTGGAAGTTTGTTCCAGATAAGTGGAGCATAGGAACTAAATGCTGCTTCTCCATGTTTAGTTCTGGTTCTACAGTAGGTATGCAGAAACCTAATCACACAGAATGAACAGAAACTTCTGAACCCATATTCATGAATATTGGATCGGTGCGGCTCTGCTTCCACGACATTGATTGGTGATATAATTACTATTTTGAAAGGAAGACGCTGCTTTGCAAATAAGAGTAACAACGCTGGTTAGAAGTGGTGAGAATGTTGAGTGTCACACAGATTTGGTTGAAAGCAGTGAATAATTACTGAATTAACCAGACAGAGCTTTTAATTCCTTCAGTAGGACCCCGGTTTGTTAGGTCCCCATAAGAACACACTGGAAAAAAAAACAAATCTAGATAAGTCATTTTTTCTTAAAATAAGGGCCTTTGTTCTAGGATTGAGGAGGTAAAAGAGACATTTTGCCAATGGAACAAGACAATTTACATTTAAAATAAGAAAATGCAATTGCATTGTCTTATTTCAAGTGCATTTTATCTAAATATCTAATTTTAAGAGTAAAAATACTCATTCCATTGGCAAACTACCTCGTTTACCTACTCAAATTTAGGGTAAATACGCTTAATTTAGGAAATGTTACAACATATTCTCATTATCAGTTCGTATGAGATCGTACGAAAAGTTATGCACAGTATTTCGTACGTTTTGGACGTTTTTCCTCGGAAAAACAGATCAGTGCGCATGCGCAGCCAGACGAAAAAAGCAGATCTGCGGACGGATGTAAAACTGGGAAAAACAGTGCAATAATGACTTCTTCATGTCTCTAACTACGTTGCTTGCTGATTTGTATCTTAGGGTTAAGGTCAGGGTTAATTGTATGTTAAATTCTATGTTATTGAATGGTGCGTAAGATGGCAAGACGTAAAAATACGACGAAATACGACAAAAAAAACGTCAAAAACATACGAAATTACGGTGCATAACATTTCGCACGATTATACAAACTCATATTGAGAATACACTGAATTTTAATCTATTTCTAGATTGTTTTTCCAGTGCAGAACTTTGCTTATTCTCTTTATTTGCTCCTCGTCTTTGTTTTATATTCAAATTCATTATCAAGATGTTTTCTGTAACTAGTTTTTTCTTGGTTGGACATCGTTTCATGACTTTTTCTTAAAATAAGTGCATTTTTTCTTGGATTGAGGAGATAAAAGATACATTTTGCCAATGGAACAAGACAATTTACACTTAAAATAAGAAAACACAATTGCATTTTTCTATTTTAAGTGTATATTATCTCATTATCTTATTTTAAGAGTAAAAATGCCGACTCCATTAGCAAACTATCTCATTTACCTACTCAAATTAAGGGTAAATACACTTAAATAAAGACATTTTTACTTATTTCTAGATCGTTTTTCCAGTGCAGCCTTCCCGATGCAACATCTTCCACCTTTCTTGGCTCCCTTAAATGTTTTTTTATTTTTATTATTTACAAAATTTCTTATTTTTAGTCTTGAAAATAAACAAAGAAAATAAAAAAGTTGTAAAATATTTTTTTTTGTGCCTTTTAATAAACAGAAAGATAGAATAAAAGTTCCAAAGTGTCATTAAGTTTTAGTCCTTTTTTCTAACTGTTGTGAGTTAACGTTTAAATATATTACATAAGATAAATATAAACATTAATCTCGAGCCATGATCATATTTTGAAAATGTAATATGGAAATGCTTTTAATTAAAATTAAAGGACTTTCTGTGGTATTATATTTAATGGCAGACGTATAATGACAACAAAGGCGAAGAAGGAAAAGGATCCATCTAACATTCTCCGTTGCCACACATAAGATTAATCAGTAATTAAATCCTACTTTAATTTCCATCTTGTGTAAATCTTTCTTACTGTTATGACAACAGGTCTTAAAAATCCTGCACCCAGATTCATTGGAAGCTAAACTTAAGAAAAATAATGTAAATACAAGACAGTGACATGCCTTCATTGTGGTTCTTAGAGAATGTATTTATTTAAATTCCAGGGTCAATAAATTGGACGGCTAATCAACTCCAGTGTGTTATTAGAGCCTTCAAAGCATCAATAAAGTTTGATTCATGGATCCCACATCGGTTTCCTTAAATTGTTGCCATGACGCTTCAATACGGCGTTGGGAAAGCGTTTGTTGCAACACCACAGACAAATGAGCTCTCCCCTTAATTTGGGCATTAATTCTCCACTCTGCAGTAAACACATACATCTGGATTGCCAAACTTGGACATGATTTAATTTCGCTCCAGTTTCTCCGTCTAAATGTGGTCTCAGTTTGGCTGGAATCTGGTCTCAGACCCGGCTCCCCCCCCTCTCAGCGCTGATAAAGACGGGAAGAGTAAAAAAAACACAAAACAATTATGCAAAATGTGATATTTAGCGTTAAATTCTGTTTATGTCTTTTTACTGGCAGCTCCATCCCCTCCATGCATCTTCCACAGTCGCAGAACCGAGGAGAAAAAAGTGGATTAAATCCAAAATTTACTGTATTAATTGAAAGTATTTTTCCATATTACTGAAAGCAATATAGTTGCATTAGCGTAGAGTTGAATAAACGAGCAGTTTGCAGGTACGCACCATGCATTCCAATTATGGCAGAATAAAGCAAAATGAAATTTCCATCTTCATTCAGGAATATGAATGTGTAATTTAATGAGAAGGAAAAAAAAAAGGTGCCAAAAAGGTAAGCACCTTGCCAGCGCTTTGAAAAATAGCACCAATTAAAGCCCAACTTGCTTGTTTCCTCATAGCATACATGTTTTCATAACTCTGAAATCAAATAATTGCTCCTCTTTATATCACGGACAATAAAAATGAAAATATGGCGGCTGGAGGATGCTCTTGAATATTTCAGTGGAGTTTTTCTGAGGAAAATGTGGGCCGTTTGTGAGGTTTCCTTCAAGAAACCGAGGAGGAAAACAGCCTCATTTATCTTTACAGCCTTGGAAGGAGAGAAGCGTTTGACTTTTTGTGATTATTTGCCAACAGCCGCGTGCTGGTCCCTCACAGATTATATGAAAACAGTGTGTTTATAAGTAGGAAAATAAAAGGTTTGTGTTGCCTGAAGCCTCTCTGGTCTGGGTCTGCAGCCTGTGTCCAATCAGCTGAGTTCTTTTAAAGCCAAACTCAATTAAATCTAACTTATAGTTGACTGTAATTATCGCCGCACAGGACGACAATTCATACTTTATTATTTGAGTTGCTTTTTGAGCTAACCCTCCATCAATGCGCTCTCTCTCACACACACACGGGACTGATGTTAATCAATTTGGAGGAGTGCCCGGATTGTTTAAACTGTCATCGCCACCCATCAGTCTGCTGCAGCCTCTCAGGAATTTTAATATCTCCAGGGAGAAGCAATCATCCAACAAATACAAACATCAGTGCTCTGAAAAAAAAAACACAGAAACAAACAAAAAAACTAGTTTTCTGGAACAAAATTATCAATAAATTGTAAAAATCAATTTCTATTATCTCCTAGCTTTAAAAAGTTGTTTTTATTTTGTGTTTATTCACATTTAAATGCAGCAAACAATGATAAAATTGACTGTTTATTACCTTATGCCATAAATGCTATCATTTAAAGCCTTTAACAGCCTAAAAAAAACCTTTTACATGTCCATGTTTATCGTTCTACCGTAACTTTTCCCATAATCCAGGCAGAAATGTCTGGTTGTTTCAGGAACGAATGTAAAATTTAACACAAATAATCAGTTTTCAATCTCAGATTATTTTTGGAGGAGGGTTTAGTGGGAAGTTTTGTAATAAGAATCTCATCCAATGAAAACAGCAGCCAGATAAATGAGTCAAACATAGAGATAAAGCGTCCAAATCAGATTTCCTCGCAAATAAAAAAATTAAAAACACTAACGGAGACCGATACTTTTTCATTTTTAAGTTTTATTCAGCTCCTGCTAAAATATATAGATCTGATTTTTTTTTTTTTTTTGTCGAATTCTGTAGAGCTTTTATTATATTAACAGCAAATATCCTCCCCTATCATACCTTTATGATTTATACCTTATATTTAATTTGATTATTTTTAAACTTCTGTCTGAGAGATGAAGTTACATTTATAACGAGGTTTGCAGTGATCCAGTTTTCTGACGTTCTTTCTTTAACCTGCTGTTAGACCTTTTAATTTTCCTTTTCTGTTCTTTTCTTTTGATCAACTTGTGTTACTGATGTTCAGCTTAATACGTCTTTAAAACTTTATTTCCAAATTGATTATTATTTTTTTTAAATCTCGTTAAAAATGCAGATTTAATTGAATGTAAACTAAAAAATGTATCTGATGCAAAAGTGAAAATTTGTAAAATACCACAAATTACGACCTTATTAGAAACTTCAAGTTTCTTCTGCCTTGAATGTCAGTTTTTCCAGATTTTTATCTTTATGCTTTAAAAAAATGATAATAACCTCAAAACTACATTTATTAAATAAAAAAAAAAAAATTTTCTATTGCGCCACTGCTATGATTACCTGCACTGAACCTCACCTTCAAACTAAATAAAATAAAATAAACGAAATGAAATAAATAAACAAAGCCATCATGAAGACAAATAATTGATAACTAATTATTCTAAGAGATTCAAAGTTATAAACTTGTTGCTCACATCTATTTTGCTGAAACCCTGTTAATATAATAACTAGACAAAAACTAAAAATAACTTAAATAATATTACATGTTTAACACATTGGGTTTTTTGCTCTCTGCTAGATTCATAATGTGGTTCTATGCTTCTAAAAGATTAAAAACATTCAGAGAGGTCTCTGCTGACCACCATGTTTGGTTACAGAGGTGAACTGACTTTAAAACCTTGCAAAAATCTACAGCTTTGGGGAGAAGAACTGCGCAGGTAGAACCAAGTAACACAGGCTGATGAATGACGATAAACAGAAAGATCCACGCTGCAAAAAATCTAAAGCTAGATAAGTCATTTCTTAAAATAAGTGCATTTGTCTTGAATTAAGGAGGTAAAAGAGACATTTTGCCAGTGGAACAAGACAATTTACACTTAAAATAAGAAAACACAATTGCATTGTCTTATTTCAAGTGCATATTATCTAATTATCTTATTGTAAGAGTAAAATTACTCCTTTCATTTGCAAACTATCTCATTTACCTGCTCAAATTAAGGGTGAATACACTTAATTTAAGAAAATTGTACTTATTTCTAGATCATTTTGCAGTGCAGAAAGAAACAATGAGAATCCTTTAGCATGCACTGCAAAACTGATCTCAAAATGAGTAAAAATGTCTTAAATTAAGGGTATTTGCCCTTAATTTTGAAGATGATTTGCCAATGGAATGAGTATTTTTACTCTTAAAATAATGTATCTAGATAAAATGCACTTGAAATAAGACAATGCGATTGTTTTTTCTTATTTTAAGCGTAAATTGTCTTGTTCCATTGGCAAAGTGTCTCACTTAAATCCTTAATTCAAGAAAAAATGCACTTATTTTAAGAAGAAATGACTTATTTAGATTTCATTTTTTTGCAGTGTGAATACTGAGGGACAAGTGGAGAATGACGCCGACTGCAGGTGAGCTAATCAGGAAGTGAAGCAGCTGGAGCAAAAGGGCTGTAAGGAGACTGAGGAGGGCAGACTAATTAACACTAATGAAAATTACAAAAAAAAGAATAGAAACAAAATTACAGAAAGATAACAGAAAATCATCTAGAATAAAGAAGGTAGAGACACACAAGAAAAAAAAAAGAATAAACTAATAATAAAAACGCAATAACTGAACAGAAATCCAACTGCTTGGGCTCCACTACCAAACGTCCGTATTTCCCGGGACATGTCCGTATTTCACGTCCTGTCCCGGGCGTCCCGGGTTTTTTTTTAGAAAGCGAGGAAATGTCCTGATTTTTTAAATCACCTTAAATGGACCATTAAATTTACAGGCGCTAGTGCACTGGGCACGGCGCTGCATGTGACGTAATCCCTGAGCCGCGTCAGTGCGGGCAGCCCTGTTCTTAATCAGAATATAGATAGCGTGGCTGTCCGTACGCCAACAACATGCAAAAGCGCAAATGTATGTTTACCAACGATTTACAAAAGAGTTTCCCCGCTTTCAGACCGGGTCCAGACAAACGGGAGGACTTGTGCACAGTGTGCAAAGCAAGCACATACTGTATGTCTCGGTGTCCAATGGAGGTGCAAGGAATCTGAAAAGCCACCTGGACTCCGAAAGTAAAGATAGTCTACTGATATGTTTGTTCGTTTTTGGTACATTTTGAGTTATTTTTGCTACACAAGAGGTATTTTTTGTTAATTAACTTATTTGTTAATTTATTTTTTTGCAACAGCCTACAGAACAGACATTATTTCGTTCATTGCTGAGGCTGAGTATCATCTGTTATTGGCAGAGATGGGAAGTAACGAAGTACAAATACTTTGTTACTGTACTCAAGTAGATTTTTCTGATATTTTTACTTTACTTTACTACTTATTTTAATGGCGACTTTTTACTTCTACTCCTTACATTTTTACACAATTATCTGTACTTTCTACTCCTTACATTTAAAAAAATTGGCTCGTTACTTTAGTTTTGAATCATTTCAATGGAGTTACCGTTATTATTTTTCACGTCATCAATACCAAATTCAATCTAATTGGATGGGAATCTACGTTGCATTTGACGCACCACTACAAGATGAATCGACAGATTCGGCGGTATTCATTAGCTGCAAATCATTGCAGCTTGGTGGCGGTGGCGTTAGCATAGTAGCATGGACGACGAGATGATTGAAAATGAACACAACAGAGATCTAGTCCTATTGGCAGACATCCATTTAAAATGTAGGCAACGGCATGAAAAAAGTGGTTTCTACTTTTACTTTTATACTTTAAGTAAATTTACAAGCCTGTACTTTGTTACTTTTACTTGAGTAAAGAAGTTTAATCAGTACTTCCACTTTTACCAGAGTATTTTTCAACACAAGTATCTGTACTTTTACTCAAGTACGGAAAGTGAGTACTTTTGCCATCTCTGGTTATTGGGAGTTGAGAGTTATTGTTAACTTTTATTGTTAAGTGAGGGATGTTTAGATGCTTTTCATTCATTACAGGAATTGTTAAGCATTTTTAATAAATAAATTTTGAATGAAATTATCGTTTGTTATTGGAGTTATTGCTGTTGACTTTTACTGAAAAGCATTTTTAATAAATCAGCTGTAAATATCATGTTAATGTAGGATTTCGTAGGTCTAAGTTAAGTGAGTCCAACAACCCCCCCAACACAGAAATACATAAAATAAAGGCAATGAAATACAAAATGATGTTACTCACTATTCTGTTTATTGTTGGATGATTTTTTTGCAGCTTTTTTACTAACAAATGTTGGGCACAGGCAAAAAATCCTTCTCTAAAAAAATGCTAATTTTCCTCACACCATAGGAACTCAACATTAAAAATAGAACAAGTTAAAGTGTGTTAAAATCAGGGGTCTGCACCAGAGTGAGACCCTTGAGATGCTGTTTAATTTCAAAATGGGAGCTTTAAGTCCATTTTTGCCATAAACACAAAGCATATAAATATATATAAGTTTCTGAGCGTTTAAACCAGAGTTTTACTGTTTTTTTTATTTAATTCAAACTGATTCAGACAGTTTTTAAAGTGGAATGTAGGTGAAGTTTGTTGGAGTCAAATTAAAAGCAGTAAAATTGGAGAAATTCTGAAAGTTAGTAGCTGTAGTCACACTGAACTGCACTATTTTAACTACCATCATACGTAAACGTGTACTTTTCCAGTTGCTGATTAAATATCCATATGCAACGCAATTATTAGCAAATGCATTAACATGTAGGAAGAATAAATGACTTAATTGTGCCATTTTATTACGCCAAAGTTGGAAAATTGCTCTCTGCAGTCAGTTGGAAGAATCTAGGTTGGGTTCCTTTTTCTTTTTTCCAAAGGCCTGAGGTTAAGTAACTCTAACCTTCTACGTCTTCTTCCACTAAATTGAAGGCAGAGCTCAGAGGAGTGAGGATTAATTGCAAATAAAAGAGGTTATTCTCCAAAGAAATAGGCCACAATTCCCTCCTCATGAGCTCAAATCGGAGAAATAAGATATTTTCTGTGTAGGGCGACTCTCTGCAGGTCATTGGATGAATGCTTGAAGCTTATTCTGTCAGTCAGATGTTTTTAAAAGGAGGCATTAGTGAGGCGGACATCGGTGTCTTGTTTATTCTAGGTGAAACCACAAACAAATCCGACATAATTGGGCAGTTGGAGGCTTTTCCGGCACGCTGCATTGTCCGGCCGACGTTTCAAACGTCTGTAACTGTCTCCTCTGTGACACGTCTCCCTGCCGGAGAAGCTGTTAGGAGGAAATGGGTCAAGATCAAAGTTGCTCGTCTCCAAAGAGGCGTCGCGTTCTGTGCGTTCGCCTGACAGGTCGCGTCAAAACTCGCCTTTAATTCGACAGAAGGATAAAGCTCCGGCTTCTTGTTTTATGAGGGAATATTACATTAAAAGTGAGAGGAAGTGGCAGGAGGAAAAATAAACACGAGGAAAGTTTTGATAGAGAGGAGGAGGTCCAAGAAGCCTCGTTCTGCTGCAGCCTGTGAGGCCGTCAGCCAGTCTGGGTGAAGGTTTATGATCTGACTTTCTTCATGCAACTCCAGGGAAAATATGAGCTAATGACGAACTGTAACAATAAAGAGGCAATCTGTCATCCGAAGGAGCTTATCTGCTGCGCTTTTGTCTGTCAGAGCTGCTGCTAACACCAAACACATCCGGTTTATACAGCGCTGTGTTAAAGTATTCACACCCTTATGCTCCTTTAGTTGCTTCTGGTATACAATCAAACTTAATAAACAGAGATCAAGTTCAGTTTTATAATCCTGAGCCACAGAAAGAAGGCTTGAAATCCTCATCGTACAAAAATTACACATTATACGTCAGTTTGGAAAGAGTCTCTAGAGAACCGAGCAGAAAAACATCAGATAGAGGAACAGGGACCAGGGGAAAACCTTCCTCAGATTATCTCACAGACCAAAATTAATTCAATATTAAGTTAAGAGAACATCGAGAGATGCTTTAATAATAGAAACCGGTCCTGCACTGGAAAAAATCTAAATCTAGACAAGTCATTTTTTGCTTAAAATAAGTGCATTTGTTCTTGAATTGAGAATAAAAAGGCGACATTTTGCCGACGGAACAAGATAATTTACCTTTAAAATAAGAAAACACAATTGCATTGTCTTATTTCAAGTGCATTTTATCTAAATATCTTATTTTAAGAGTAAAAACAGTCGTTCCGTTGGCAAAACATCTCATTTACCTGCTCAAATTAAGGGTAAATGCACTTAACTTGAGAAATATTTACTTATTTCTAGATTGTTTTTCCAGTGTACTGCCTAACTCAGAGACAATACAGAAAAAACGATCCAGAAATAAGTTAGAATTTCTTAAATTAAGTGTATTTACTCTTAATTTGAGTAGGTTAATGAAATGAAAGAGTACTTTTACTCTTAAAATAATTTAACTAGATAAAATTCACTTGAAAAAACACAATGCAGTTGTTTTTACTTATGTTTAATGTAAATTTTCTTGTTCCATTGGCTAAATGTCTCACTTACCTCCTAAATTCAAGGGAAAATGCATAATTCTTTGCAGTGACTTAGAAAGTAAAATAAAACTTTGTGAAAGCTGACATTTAATTTTAGGTAACCCCCTTAACCCTATAATGCCAAATGTATCGTATTTGATACATACGGTTTCTGAAATGTTTTGCATCTGACACCTATTGCATAATTTAATGGTAAAAACTTTGCTCAAAATCCTATTGTACACAATCAGATATACCTGATAACAGCCGGTAGAAGACTACACAAAAAATAATCTTGACTTATCGCATAGTAATAAATTATTAATATCAAAAATGTATTTCTGTTTTTTCTTTTCTTTTTTATTTTGTTAAAAGGCCAAATAAGGAATAAAAAAAAAAAACAAAGTAATTTTCTGTTTTTGTTTTATTCTTGGATCGGGCTTTAAAGGGTTAAGCAAACATTTTATCCAGTTTTGGTTTGTTTCTAGTTCAAAAATCCCTTTGCTCCAATCACATGATGGATGTGATTTACACCCCTATAAATAACTTGCTCCCAGGAAAAGAACCGTGAGGAAGCCCCCGAGGCGCAACGGCTTTTTTTTTAGGGGACATAACTTCCTTGGAATGATTTGAAGTGGCCTAGTTAAAGTCTGGATTAAATCTGATTATGAAGCAGAGGGGTGATTGGTAACTGGATGTACAGAGTGTGAATTAATGGAGGTTAATTTCCTCCACAGTGACATTAACGACCTATTTAGTCATTATTTTCACACAGACGTAAAGCAATAAAAGGGTAAATCGGATTTAATACCTGAACATTAACTACAGTTTTGTTAAGAGCGGCTTTTAAACGGAACGTTGTTGAGCGTCTATAGTTTCTCGGATCAGGCTTTTGTCTCCTTTAGTCTCTGGAATCTGGGCGGGAGCGAAACATGTCACTTTTATCGGCGCTTTTGATGATGTTTGGCGCCATGCTTGTCTTTTCTTCTCCTCCCTTTCAGCCCGTTTGTTCTGCAGAGACTCTCTGCAGCCAGAACCAGCTCTGCACCCAGCTGTAAATTATTCATCTCATCCGTGGCACGGCGCTCCGTCCACGTCATCCGATCGCCGGTTGCGGGGCCCTCGCTGCAGAGATCCGCCCCCCCTCCCTAATTGCCATCGTAATTGTTCAGGCATCTCCTCCGCCGCTGGAGGAGGCATGCAGGCTCTCACGCTGGAACTCAGGCAGCCAGAAATGAGTGCCATGTGGGGAGAGACCGTACCCGACCACAGCAGAGAATTTGAGGTGGCGCCTTGACGCCTGGAGCCCGCCGCCGTGCCCCCAGGCTGCCAGAACAACCACGATTCAAGTGTTCGATTTTGTTAGATTTAGGAACCCTCCTCCTCCTCTCCTCTGTGATCCTGGCACTGATTTATATCAGGGAAACGCTGATGACAACTTTCTGATGTATAACAGGATGAATAAATGCTGTGGGAACCAAATATTGTTTTGGTCTCCCTTTGAGGAGGTACATATGGGAAGATTGTTAGCGTCTCTGCAGGGACATCCTTTCTTTTTGCACTGCCAACACCCCTTTCTCAATCAGAATCAAATATTTGTCAGCACTCGTCGGTGGGGAAGGGGGGCTTAAACCATTCCGTTTGACTGACGTCATTGGTTTCAGCCCGGAAAATGTGCGGCGAAACCGGCCACGCCTCGATTTAAATACCTTCTCCCCACGAAAGTAGAGCATTAGAAAGCGACCGCACTTCTCACGCAGCTTCAAATTAGAACGAAAAACAAACAAAACCAGTTTAAATTCACTTTCTGTCGTTAGTTTTTTTGCTCGAAGCTGAAGTCTGACCGACTGTCAACATCCCTCGTCAGGCCCTAAACCAACTGTTATTACGTTTCTGCAGGGAGCTCGGTCCAAATGCCGTTAAAACCCCATCAGCTGCTCTGAGTGACACCTTCCCTCATCGGCTGCAGTTTATTTGGACTCAATCACATGTTTACGTATGTGGTGCCATTTAAAGGGCTCTGACCCGTACAGACGTAAACACCGTCAGCTCTTATTATAGCTTTCAATTCTCCCCAAAGAGAAGCTCAGAAGCTTTCATCTGCGTTTGAATTTACGGGACGTTTCTACTCTTAAAAGCAAACCAGTAACATTTTATTCAAAGGATTTTGATTGGTTGATTATAGCAAAAAAGAACCGATTCAACTGAAATCAATCAATTTAATGCATTTTTTAATCCAAATTAATGGTAGGAAAGAAGATAAACTTATTTAAAAGAGTTTAGATTTTATAGATATTTCTGGATCTGGGTTGAAAAAGATTCTATTTATCTTACTTTTATTTATCCTCAAAAAGTATTTAATCTGTTTTACTTATACTTTAACACAAGATGTTTAAAGCTTTGGCATATAAAGATAGGGACCCCCTCTGCATTTACAAACAGTGCTGATTTCAGGTCGTAGTAACCTCACAAGGAGGATGCAGATGTCAGCGCTTTCCTGAGAAGATGTGGGGAGGCTGAGAGATTTCAGAAGGACCTAAATGTCCAACAACCACTCGGAAAAGTAAACAGCTTTTGAGCTTCAGCAGATTGGTACGGAAGATGATTAGGGACAGTGGAAAAAAGAAAAAAGTTAACTGATTTTTAAATTTTATTTCAGTTTAACATGGGACAAAAGTCAGAATTCTGACTTTTTTTTGTGCAGAATTCTGACTTTAATCTCAGAATTCTGACTTTTTTCTCAGAATTCTGACTTTAATCTCAGAATTCTGAGTTTTTTCTCAGAATTCTGACTTTTTTCTCAGAAGTCAGAATTCTGAGATCAAAGTCAGAATTCTGAGATTAATGTCAGAATTCTGAGAAAAAAGTCAGAATTCTGAGATTAAAGTCAGAATTCTGAGATTAAAGTCAGTATTCTGACTTTTTTTTCCCATATTAAACGGAAATAAAATCTAAAAATCAGTTAAGTTTTTTTTCATTGGCCCTAATCCTCTTCCGTACGTAGGAAATTGCAAAATCAAGATTTTTTTTTGGAGGTGGAAAGATAGGAAATGGGCCGTTGCTTCTTTAAGAAGAGCTCTCTAGACCTTTCATTTTTTTAAGTGCAGTCTTGAAAACAGTAACAAAATACCTTAAAGCAGTAGTATAAACATATGACTGTATATTTACAGTTCTAACATTTCATTTTTTTTGTATAGTTTTTTTAAATAATAAAATTTAATAAATATAAATATATATAAAACCCCCTGATTACCATTACAGAACAATTTTCTTTCCTGAAATCTACTTTTCAGAAGTTAGAGGCTACCTTTAACGATGTTAGAGGTTGAGCTGACAGGGTTCAGGTCAGTTTCAGGTGATTTAATGTTATTTCTTCACAAATTTTACTTTAGGTGTCTTAAAATATGACTATTTTGTCTTTCTATTCTTAGACGTAACCTTTCTAGAACCTAGAGGAAAACTTTACTCTCCTTAGATATTGAGTTTTCAAAAAAGTATAATTATTTGTTAAATGTAGGCCCTAGAGATTATATTTCTGGAGAATTAATCCCAAAAGACATATATTCTCAGATACCAAATCTTCAAAAAAATTAAAGGTCACTTTTTGTTAACTTACAGAAACATGTTATTTTATCCTCTTTAAAATTTAAAAATTACTTTAAAATATTTTTTTTTAAAGAAAAGTTGTTCTCATAAGTCTGAAATTATGTTTTTCAAAACACATACAGGATACTAACAATTGATTTTTTTTATGTATTCATGATGAGAGAAAATATATGATAAATGTCTTTCCTAAAATATTTTTTATGGTTCCACATCAGAAACTTTTTTTTTGGGCCAAATGTCAAAACTAATCATTAAATGTAAAGTTCAAAAGAAGCTGATCATGCATTTCATTAAAGTTTCTGCACATTTGCTGGATCAGCATTTTAAAACCTAAAAATAAAATTGGAAGTAGAATGACAGGAAACAATAAAGCTACGAGGGACTTTTTAATCTAAAAACCTCATTTTATTAAATTACTGAGAGTTTTTGGTGATTTTTGTTGATGATGTTTTGCTGTTAATAAACATCTTTCTACTCAAACTCAAATAAAATCAAATATTGATTCACAGTTTAAATGCAGCTGTGGCGCATCTCTTTAAGCATCTTTGCACCATGTGTTAAGCTTATCTGAATATCTGCTTTCCATGTGTTTGAACAGGATCTCGCCCTCATGGGACTTGAACTAAATTAAACATGACTGGGTGCCAAGCTCGGGCCCGAGCGCAGCAATGTGGAGAACATGTAAAAAGGCCAGGCGTGTTTTTATGTGGAGACGGTGACGCGGTCCGACAACTGGTGCTGGAGCGGCGGGCCGCTGCAGAACGGCATAATTTAGCATAACGGCAGCAGTGGCTGGCTGAAAGTTACAGAGACAGGATGGTGAGGGGAAGGTCAGCCGCTCCAGAGGAAGAAGAGAAATGACAAAAAAACTCTCCTCTGTCACTAACTTGCAGTCAATGCAGCCTGGAGCGAGAACCTTTACACGCCTGGAAAAGCTCAGGGTTTTCTGAACAGGTCACTGCTAACAATCACGCCGCTGATAGAGACTCAGAAAACTCATCCAAATGTCAAATCACTCAGATTCAACCCATCAGAAAATAAAAACAAGTATAATATCATAGCTAAAACACAGCAGCAACAGCAGAATGCCTGTTTATATTCTCCAAGCTGGAATCAATATGCATTACAGGCGACCAAAGTGGGTCAGGAATAATTTAAAATGACTAAAAGCTAGAATATATAAGAAGATGTAGACATTTTTAGAGGTAGCAGCATAGACTTATGAAGCCCCATGTCTACGGCTGGTATTCTGATAATAGCTTCGATCATTTCAGATTTAAAAAATGTCAATTTGTATTTTTTAGAGTTTGGCTCTTCAGTCTATATGCAAATAACTCTTAATAAGAAAAAGCATCTTTCTTCTAAGTTTTCTGTTCTATTGTTGTTTTGAGTTTTTCCTTCCACTAAACTATCAAACATTTTCTCTGGCTGGTAGAAAATACATTCTTCTAACAATTAGCATATTAAATAAAACCCATCAAATATGCAGCTTTATTTTAGATACTAAATATGTCCAAAGGTTAATCCTGGGTTGGAAAAAGTCAATATATGGCATAATAATTATACATTCAATAACAGCGATATGAAGCTGCTGTATTTTCATGTACATTTCAGTCTAAGATTAGAGCATTTGTCTGTTTTTTCAAGGTTTTCTGTGTTTGTTATACTGGAGGAGTTTTATAAATATATAGAAAAATTGCCGTAAGTTTGTACAGGATTCTGTTGAGGGAACTCTTGGGAGTTCTTCTGATGTTTTTAATTTGTGTTTGTCGATATTGAAATTATTGTATCGACCTATTTTAAGAAATATCTTGAAAGAAATTTTCGCCATATCATCCATCTCTCTCTATAATCCCAAGATTAGATGCTTAGCTAAGCTTAAGCTAGCTAGCTAGCTAGTGCTTGTTTTTTGTAAATCATTCACTTTTATTATTCCAAGAAATGCAATTAGTTGGCATGTTGTCCAATTTAAAATAATAATTAAAAATGTTAATTATTTATATCATAATAGGAATTTCACATCTTCCATTTAAAATTTAAGCAGATTTAAGAAGAGTGTTTGTTACTGCAGACAGGCAGTTTACTATTAATTAAATCAGTAATCTCGAAACATTTTCCTCAGATTTTAAACATTTTGCCTGAATTTCTGAGTTTGTAGAGTTTTCTGTAAATTCAGCCCCGACAATTTCATCCCCTAAAATATTTATACGCTTTATTTGCGTTTTTTTTCCACGTGAAATCAAACTAAATTCCTGATCTTTTATCAGTTATGATCAACACATTATTGAAGTTTGGAAGTGTTATTTTTTTTTAAATTAACATGTATTTCTGGTTTAAACTGAACACATAAGGATCAGAATCAGCTTTATTCAGAAATTGATGTACGTTCTTAATATCCTTTAGTGAATTCAGATATCTAACCTGTTAGGGAGATATGATGCGGTTTGGTGTGCTGCAGAGCTGTGCAGACAGGCTGAGTCAGAGCCCGTATGGTTAACATGGACTCTATATTTAGCCCGACATCTGAAGTATCCATGGAGTCTAAATGTGGGAAAAGCCTGTCCTCCTTCCTCCCTGGGTGTCTGATGTTTCCCAGCAAGCACCACTGCAGTGTGGATGTGCACGAAACAGCGTGAATCAGTGTGTGTCTGAAAGCGAGAAGTGTGTACGGGGAGTCTGCTTGTGTTGCCCGTTTGACCGTGTGGGAGAGTTTTGCTGTGTGGGTGTGAGAACGTGTGCGCCCACTTCTCTGTGTGTGTGTGTGGACTGTGGGAGGACTTCCTCTGTGGATCTTCTCTGTTTTCTTTTCAAAGAATGACATTCCCCACGCTGTTTCAGGAAGTGGAAAGCGGCCAAAAAAGATTAAAACCAGGACCGGCGAACGGTAACAGTTTCTGAGCACCTCTGAAGAGCTGACAGAGAGTCAAACAGTCATGAGATATTGTTTAATAAATCTAAATTACTGACGAAGAAGCACATTAAGGGGTGGTGTTGCATTTTTTTTCCCAGCATACATCTTTTTAAAAGATTACTTTGAGCAAAGTGGAACTCATCGTTGTATCCCTGGTGAGTTATTTGTTACAACTGCAGTGTTTTAGTGTTTTATCTTGTAAAGCTTGTATTACTGCTTATGTGTCCAAGGTTAGTTTGGGAAAAAAATCCAGGCAGAAAACTTTATCAAGAACTAAAGCGACACAATTGGTGGTCTGTTATCCCTGATTCTCTGTAAGGTTTTACACTTTAAGACAATATAAAATGGAACCTAAATGACAAATTCTGCTGTAATTGATTTTAATTGATTTAAAACACACATTAACAGAATGCCGTTCAGGATTAAAGGCACTTAATGATCAGGTCATGATCAGTTTTGCCAATTTTATGAAACATGAGTTTAGCTAACCTGACTCCGCCAGATGGATTTGCTCCGCATATCCATCTGGAAACCTTCCGTTGAAGTAATTTTGGCGAAAATACTGGTTAGCTGATTGGTCTATGTTGGTGATAGACGTGCCAAATAAACCAATCAGATCAACAAAGCATATGACGTACTAACAGAGCGACGACGAAAACACAACCACAAGCCAGGCTACTCTTGCCGAAACCAGTCGGGAGAAGANTCTCAGAATTCTGACTGAATTCTATCAATAAAAAAGTCAGAATTCTGAGAAAAAAAGTCAGAATTCTGACTTTAATCTCAGAATTATGACATTTTTCTTAGAATTCTGACTTTAATCTCAGAATTATGACATTTTTCTTAGAATTCTGACTTTAATCTCAGAATTATGACATTTTTCTCAGAATTCTGACTTTAATCTCAGAATTATGACATTTTTCTCAGAATTCTGACTTTAATCTCAGAATTCTGACATTTTTCTCAAAACTCTGACTTTAATCTCAGAATTCTGACATTTTTTATTATCAAAATTCAGTCAGAATTCTGAGAAAAAAGTCAGAATTCTTGAGATTAAAGTCAGAATTCTGATATTAAAGTCGGAAATCTGAGAAAAAGGTCAGAAATCTGAGATTAAAGCCAGAATTCTGAGAAAAAAGTCAGAAATCTGAGAAAAAAAGTCAGAATTCTGACTTTTTTCCCATACTAAACTGAAATAAAATTAAAAAATCTGTTAACTTTTTTTTTTTTCCCACTGGCCCTAACCCTCTTCCGTACACACCTGTCAACCTTTAAGATATATCTGGAGCGATATTTCCTCTAATGATTAAAAAACCAAACAGTTTATGCTGCTACTTGCTGATTCCTTTCCTTCTCGGCATTGCTGTCTTGCTCTTAAATTCATTGGAAGCAAGGTGCGCTTATAAGGAATGTGTTGCAAGATATTTGGATAAGGACATTAAAGGATTGAAGGGTGAACATAAATATGAGGAAATGATTCAATTGGTTTTATAAAGATCAGTGAGACTGAGCTTTTTTCTGCACGCGTGGATCTTTGTAGCTTTTGTCAGGTGCTTTAGATGTTTTGTGAGTCAAACATTGTGTCTGCCTGCACTCCTTTGGCTTTCATGTCTGCCTGTGTGAGGTTTCCATGGATTTGCTGCTCGGCGCGGCTGTTAGCAGAGTCGACAGCCCACTGATCTGCCGTCAAACCGAGCGGCGCTGCAGGTAGACGGCATGTAAAGGCTTTGCTTTGAGACTACCTGTCATCACACATCAGGAGATTATGCCGCTTTCCTCTCTCCCTCTCCCTGCTCTTTGTGCTGAACTGAGCGCGCAGCAGCTACTACACCATCTGTAAAACGTTACATCAATGAGGTTCACATCTCAACGCAGAGCTGCAGATAATCTTCGGCGTTTCAATCACGTCACCGTGCAACAGGCCCCACCGCTGAGTCAGCCGCCGCGTACTCGAACCCTCGGAAATTGGCAGATGCCGAGGCCACATGGGCAGCTGCAATTATCACCTGCTTTTTTAAAGGGGCAGGATCGTTCTGCCATCAATGCAGGAGTCAAAAACAGGTACAGTTTATGACTTATTTCTATTAGCAGCACTTTGAAGTAATGATCAGAGAAGAGTGCATCATTCTCCAGGGAGGGCCTCTATGATTTATGCTCCTTGCTCTGAAAGGAGAGCATCACCTCATATCACCACTGAGGATGAACAGGAAGGTGGGAGTTTGGTCACTACCCTGTTAAAGATCTCAGTGACTGTGTGCATTTCTTTTGCAACCTTTAAAACAGTGATATCTACCCTATTTTACAAATCTAAAAATTGTTTTCCAAGGAATTAAGGTTGCTTTTCTAAGAACTAGAGGTTGTGTTTCACATCAGTGAAGCTGCTAACACCTAACCACAATAAATGGTCCGCCTCCAGGCCTCAGCAGAGATGAATGACTGGACCCTGAGGAGCAGATTCAGACATTTGATCAGGAGGAGACGAGATGCATCCAAATGTTCCAGGATGGTAGACGTTCATTCCTTAGTGAAGACTTCTAGATTCTAGACGGCTGCTGTTCTGCAACCTTTAGGCTACATTAATGCTGCAGGTCTACGACCATAAATGTAGATGTTTTGCTTAAACCTCCATCTGCAGAATGACACTGTAGACGTTAAAAAGAAGCAAAGGAATTAATAGAAGTCGGACTCTTGTGTGTCCTCATTAGAAGGTGTTAAAAAATGGGATTCAACAATATATTATACCACAACAGAGGAAGGTAAATAAAATAGCAGAAATATTAACAAGATGTTTTAGCTGTTCTGGATACAACATTAACAGCTCAGATGCTTAAAAATATCTGATACATAACTGACTTAGAACCACATAAGTACGGAGGGGATTAGGGCCACTGAAAAAAAAAAAAGTTAACCGATTTTTAAATTTTATTTTCAGTTTAACATGGGACTTTTTTTCTCAGAATTCTGACTTTAATCTCAGAATTCTGACTTTTTTTTGCAGAATTCTGACTTTAATCTCAGAATTCTGACTTTTTTTTGCAGAATTCTGACTTTAATCTCAGAATTCTGATTTTTTTCTCAGAATTCTGACTTTTTTCTCAGAATTCTGACTTTTTCCTCAGAATTCTGACTTTTTTTTCCTGAATTCTGACTTTAATCTCAGAATTCTGACTTTTTTTTCCTGAATTCTGACTTTAATCTCAGAATTCTGACTTTTTTTTCCT
>NW_015150516.1:936534-950720 GCF_000732505.1 Cyprinodon variegatus
ATGCTAAAACAAAGCCAGGATGGAAAGACAGCAGCAATGACCTTAAACAACAAACTGTAGCCAATAAAAAATGAGGTCCATCCTAGCTGCCACCGTAGAGTTTAAGAGTTATTATAGCTCTTTGGTCATCGAATAACTAAGCCATTTATCCATTTGCTAATCTGAACCACATGGGTCATAACTATGTTGACACAATGTCATGGAGGAAATCGATGATCAATGTCAAGGGTCTGATTGGATGGATAACCCTCTATTTAAGATCATAGTGACCATGAGCTGCTGTAGACACATATGGTGGAAAAACAAGACCAGTGACCTTAAAGAAGCTCTAGTTGTGATCAATCAATCTGGAAACGTTATCAGGTCGTTTTCATACATCATTCTAGGCAGAGAAGTATCCTTCACTAGTATAACACATTTATGACAGTAGCAAATAGCAAAAACATTAAAGGGGTGGCTTCTTGTAAGGACAATAAAGGAGAGACTCAACAAGCAACATTTGTCTGAAAAGGTTCAAACCTGCTTTCGCTAAAAACAACGTAACGCAAAGCAGGTACGCAAAACTGCATCCAAATGAACAGCAAGTCTTTTAAGACAAAGAACTTGCATTTTTCAAGCAATGGAACCTGGATACCTTGCGATCATTGAGTCAAGCATAAACTTCTGGTCTATACCAAGTTTTTGAAGTGAATCTACTGTAGACCCATGCTGTGTCCCCAACAGGCCGATGTTTCCAAACCCAGCAGCAGATCTATAAGATCAAGGTATTGCCCTGACCAAGTCAGACAGGATCATGTTCATGATTACCTGACACATTAAACCCTTAAATTGAAAATCCACGCACTCTTTCACCCCTCATGACTTTATTTGAGTCCCACAAGCACAGAACCTTTAATTTTATATTTCATTTCAGGTATTTTCTTACAGCTAAAGTGCCAGAATTATTAGCTTATTAAGTTATACACCCACTTCTGCTGCCAAACACAACGTTGACATTGGAAGGCGTCATAGAGACCCAGTTCAGAGCTCACTCACAGGGTAAGCAGAGTGATATAGAGTATAAAAATATCACCACCGCTATAGATTTTCAAACAGACAAGGCTTTGGTTCATAGAAACACACAGTCCAGCATCATAGAATTCAATTAATCTCTAAGTTTCCTCTGAAAATTTAGTAAGACGATCATCTGCAGCCACAAACTGCATTCCTGGGTCCATATCTGCTGCAAATTTATGCATAAATAAATATCTAAATACATATATTCTGTAAATCCTGTGTTCAATTACAATTTGAGGCCTTCAGTTAATTAAGACCGTGTTCAAAGAGTGTCATAAAATCTTTGACTCATGTGTTGGCAGTCTTACAATAAGCAGGGATCGGCGGTCAGGTTTGGCACTCTCGATTTAGAGCCGTGGAAGAGAAACCTAAACAAAAACATTCAGATTTAGATTGATCGTGAATGTTTGCGAGGTGAAAGGAGATGAAACAAGGAGGGGAAAAAGTCTGGGACTCCCAGCTCACCCACTTCGGTGTTAGCTTTACGAGACAGTGCCAAATCTGTGGTGAAGACACATGTATCAGAGGTTATTTTTAGACAAAACACAGCGAGTCACCCTGTGTTTGCAAAGTATTTTTGCTTGAAAAATGCATGAACGTTGGCTGCTTGGCTCATTCATCATTAAAATCTCCATAGCCCTTCTCATGACTCCAGGTTGGGATAAGTGCAACATATCCTTGTTTTCCAAACTCGTGCTGGAATAATGCCTCACATTTGTGAATTATTGACGAACACACAGTTGCTGCCTCATAGAGATCACACTGCATAACTGTTGACCTCTGCTGGTGTTTTGCTCTGTCAGCCTTAACAACGCCACTCAGGATGAGAATGGGAGTAACTCTATGTGCAGGATTTATGACTGAATGTAAAAGAAACAAGAAAAATGGCAGAAACAATAAAAATAACATCCATGCATCTTAGTTTTTTGTGTGGTTTTGACTACAATTTGTCGCCAAGGGGGAAAATTTGTTTTCTTTACCTATTTCATCCACCATGAGGATATTTAAAAATTTTTGGTATCTGTTGAGGGAATCTCTGAGACATTTCTAAGAGGTCTGCAACAATATTTCCAGATGTTATAAGCTGTCATGATCTCAGCACTAATGCTTGGTATGATCGCTCATTTCACACACCTGATAAGCTCCGCCCAGTTCTCATTAAAAGCTCATCTGATAAATCCACATGAGCCACTACATACCCAGCCTTCAGTTATCTGTGCCAGATTATTTTGAGCCTTTGCTGAGACTTATTCCAGCGTTCTTGCATTCTGACTAACTGATCCTGACCTGTTCTGCCTCTCAACCTCTGAGCCTTTCTGCTCCCATCTGATCTGTTTGCCAGACCAGTCTTCTGACTTCTACCTGATCCGACTACCTGTCTGATCTCTGCTTGTTTGTGTACCAAACGGAACCGTTTTCCGAGCACTGAGCCTGCCTGCCCACGTCCAGCCTGTCTGACCTCCTGGCTCTGACATCACCAACATCGGCCTTGGCTTCACCCTCCGGATCATCGTGTCTACGTTTGTCTGCTCTGTTCTGATCTCCTGCCTGTCCTCCGACCACGGATACCGCAGTGTCTGGGACTCTCTGTGCAGCAACCGTCATGCCCCGTCGGCAGCCAGATGACTGGAACCACCCTCTATCTCTGGATTTGGACTGAACTATAACGTGCAAGCGACCAGGGTAGTACCTCTCACGTTTGTGATGATTCACTTCCAAAACGACATGGTCACTAACCTCCTTTCTCCACCCGCAGAGGTTCCTGCCTTAGCCGCGAACGCTGCTTACTTCTACTCTATTATCAATAAGCCTCCTGAGAAATCAGTTTGTCCATCTGTTTTGAGCATGGCAATAAGCTATTAATTTCAAATTTACAATAGTGATCTCAAAAGGTAATTTAATGTTGTTGTTAGACATGTTTCCATCAACCTCTTATTTGACGTGTGTCAATCAACATTTCTAAGTAGCACAAAAATTACGCAAAAAAGCTTTTACGCCCACTTAAGGTGAATTTTCACTTTTAAAAAAAAGTGTTAATGGGCTACAGAGGAAATGAAAACAAATTTTAGAACAATTTCTAACGTAGCAAATATTTACCTCATGACTGATTCGCCATTTCTGTCGCTGTTGGTCACATGAAAAGCATTAGAATCTCATAACATGAACTAATAAGAACGAGTAATTAAACTTACCTGATTACAACATTTATTAAAATCTTGGTCCGTCATTGATCTGCGGTCCGCGTTAAGTACTTCAGCTAAGTGTAACACCAGCCTATGATGACATTACGCTTTACATCTCCACATTGATTCGCTCCACATTGATTCGCTTTTTAAAAGTTTCCATCACATTCGGATGGAAACACAGCTATATAGACGTCTTTAACGTTTTTGCAGAAGTCAACGCCTGTAGGCTGGAAGGATCTCCAAAAACGTTCCGTCTCAGTGTTTCCAGAGAGGCCTCTGACTAAAGACACTGTCAGCCTATTCCTTGTGTTATTATAGAAATGCTGCTTTCTGTTCAGCTCTTTTTATTGAGCTCTATCTGTTTTGTTAAATTATCCGGTCAAATGAAGGAGCCCTTTTATTCCATTTTAAAATCTTGTCACAAGTCTTGAATAACTTTGATCTAGGCTATAAGTCAAAAATAATGTATCTTCTAAACACAATCTAGTTTGAAAAGTCCTTTGTGTCCTTGTGTTTTCCACTGGCTTTAGTCCAAAGGACTTTCAATTGATCTTTACTTGGTCCAAGGACCAACTCAGGTCTCAAGTTTTGGCACCCAGACCTAGTCAAGAACTTTACCTACCCTACCTTAAATTGGACTGATGTGTAAAGTATTTTCTTTCTTCTGCGATATTCATGTATTGCTCCCTGTCATAACTTCAAAGGAAGTCAAAAATATTTTGCCCAAAGTTTTCTGTTAATTACTACCATAAAATAATGGATAAAATCTCAAGTATTTTGTCCAAAGTCCAAGCCACAGTCATCATCTTGTTCCTTTTCCCTCCATGAGAAATCTACAAATTTCATATCCTCTGGGATCCTGGTCAAATGTTGAGCTTTTTTTTTTCCAAAACCAAACACTAGTCAGAAAACTTTAGCAGCTTCTGTCAAAGCAAAGGACTGAAACATTCATTGTTTCATTTTAAATGATGAGCAACTTATTAAAACTTTTACAATATATTTCTGAAAAGCTCAATACCTGATAAAATTTATTTAAGTTATTTAAAGTAAAAAAGGTAGATTTTACTGAAATTCAGGCTAATAAGAGAACTTTGATATGCTATTTGACAATAACCTATAATATAATCTCACTGTGCAAATAAATACATCACAGAAAATAAAGTTGAGGTGAAGCAAAAACCCAATAAAATATATCGTTTTAATAAATAAGCAAGGACTAATCAAACAAAGTAGAAAAAAATTAAATATAAACATCTTTCTTTATGTAAAAGTTGTACTTAATTTCTTTGCATGTCTGGAAAATCATTTTCTTGATGATTCTTGGATTCTAAACTTTTCCTCTTTAAATTGAGACTAAATATGTTAATATTTGAAACTCAAACCCCAAACTAGAATCAGTGGGCGAAAGATGGATTTCCCTAAACATAGCCATGAGTTATGATGTAATAAACAAAAAATTATCTATAAACTTATACAATAAGTGATGGATGATAAAAATGTCTCTCTTTGAGCAAATGTTGGTTTGCAACTAAGATATCATCTTCCGCTGAAAGAATTACATGGACAAGCCTGACAAGGCCCCTTTAAAGTAAAGAAATATGTTGATGTAGATTATATATATGTACTGCTTGAAGACATATTTTGTTACCAGAGGAGGTTTGGCAACTGAAAAGACTCCAGAAAGGAAAAACTTGTAGAGAATAAGCATAAATCTTTGGATAAAGTTAATTTATGATATCTTTCCAGGTCTATCGCCCCCCCCTTTCCCTCTCTCATCACAGGACGAAGGAGAGACAGTCCAATGAGGTAGTTATGATGAACCGTCACTCAGTCCCTGACAGGAGCTTTCTCAAGCACTCATGCTCGGACGAGTCCAATTGATTACACAACTCCGTCAATGTCACGCGTCACGGGGCCCTCCGTTTAAACGCACTCCCGGCGCTGTCGGATAAATCACATCAAACATCACTAACGGACACCCCTCCTCCTCTCCTGTGTCCGTAATTGGTGTATTCCTGTCCTCCCGTAGATATCCAGTCCCTCGATCCTTCAACCAATTGGCTCTGACAAGAGGGGAAGAAGTTCCTGTCAAAACTATTACAGGGAGATGATATTTAAGAGGTGTTCGGGATATCAGATATCCATCACCTCTGTACAAGCAGACGTTACGTTTGGTGGACTGCTTGATCAAGATGTCTGCCTCCCTACTTCGTCTCTGGGTGAAAAGTACAGTTATTACTCTACCATGATGCTTCTTCACAGAGAGGGGCTGTGACAGGTAGAGAGCAGGAATGTGCGGAGCAGATACGCCCGGAGAACATGAATAGCTCAGGGGGGAGGGGGGTATTAAATATTCATTGTACTGATATCGCTCTTTGTCACATCCTCTTTAACAACAATGAGGATGGGCACAGGAGGAGGAGGAGATGGGTCCTTAAACTGAGGTTGGCTAGACATGTCAGGCGGCATCAAATCACAGTTGAATATCTAACCTGGGGCACAGAGGCAGCTAACTCGTCTGGTTTGTTTTAACCTGGGCTCACTCATAGACAGGATGATGAGTCAGTCTTTAGCATTTGCCAGGAGAAAGCGATGCCAACCAGGAGTAAGAGGAAGATTATGGCTTTGAAGTTGTGTAGTTAAAGAAACTGTGGATATTATGATGAACCAATGTATTATGGAAAATTTTATTCTCTTTAGAGATGGGCCCTTTCGGTTCCAACATTAGTGTACGACGGCCTATGTAAAGCAGAAAGCTCATAAAAAGATGGATGCTAATGAATCCAGACCTAAATTCAAACGAAGACCATTAGGATGAATTATACTGTGAGGCAACTCTTCTAGTCTAACATCAGTGTTTGACCTCAAAAATGTTCCAAGTGAATAGCCAGAACTTTCCTAACCTGACTCCGCCAGATGGATTTGCTCCGCATATCCATCTGGAAACCTTCCGTTGAAGTAATTTTGGGAAGGGGCGAAAATACTGGTTAGCTGATTAGCCTATGTTGGTGATAGACGGGCCAAATAAACCAATCAGATGAACGAAAGCATATGACGTACTAACAGAGCGACGACCAAAACACAACCACAAGCCAGGCTACTCTTGCCGAAACCAGTCGGGAGAAGAGCAAAAACATCTTTTCCTCTGAGAAAAGATGAAGATATGCTCTGTAATTCCGATAAAACTTGCTCGATAGCCACGCTAACGCTAGTTTCATTGGCTGAAGCCGATGAAACTAGCGTTAAAGAACTAGCTATGTCTAAAGAACTAGCTATGTTCTTTAGACTGAACTGTCGCGCTTCTCGTTGCGTCACACCTCAACCCGCCTCAAAGCCAACGCTGATTGGACGTTTGGTGAACGGCTCCAAATTTTCTTTGACGGGGAGTCTCCAGACTGATCGAGTGAAACCTTGAAAGCTCGCAAGATTAGGATGGTCTCACGAGGCTAGAACTTTCCAGCATTTAGTATTAAACCACAAATACTTTCTAAACTTTACCAGAAATAGACTGATGACACCAACAATTTTAGAGCTTTACCCAAAAAAAGTATGTTTTTTAGAACTAGAACGATATTCTTTCCAGAGCTTACAGGGTTAATTTACCTATTTGTATGCCTTCAAATGTGTTGATTTTAATGATTGTCTTTTACTCTGTTTTTAATGTGATGGTCTTTTAACCTTTGTTTTAATTTTCCCTTTTTGAACTGTAGCACTTTGAGATTTGAATTCAAATGTAAAGTGCTTTACAAATAAAATTCATTATGATTATTACTACCTATAATGTCCAATAAAGTCAAACAGCCGGAAATTTACATTTAAGTTTAGAAAACTAATCCTAAAGTTAAAAAATAAGAACTATATTTTGGGAAGTCATTTTAGTGATCTTAAAAAAGTCATCCCTATAAATGCAAGATTCTTATCTGTATTCAGAGAACAAACAAGAAGTTTTTTGAGATCAAACTTTAAAATGCCATAAGCTTTTGGGAGTAGCTTCCAAGTTGTACAAACTACAAAGAAATGTGCAAATTAACCAGAAAATACCTGAATATAACCCGATATAGTAGTTAAATGGTCTAATCTGTAAGTATTAAGAAACCAGCTTTTAGAAATAGTTCCTGAAAGCGGAACGTTTATTCTGAAAACTGATCTGCAAGTTTAGAGGACTGACTTCTAAGTCCTGGAGACATCACCTTGAATATCTAAAAGTTTCCTAATTATCATTTAAAGAAAAGGGATTTAACATGTCTACTTAGAGAAACTTGCAAACTTGTAAATATTTAAAATGTACGAGAGAATTGCAGATTGGAATTCCAAACACTGAAAGCCCCACCAATAATTTCAGAGTATCGTTACATTAAAGAAGTCAAATTAGTAAATAATGCATTGATTAATATTTATTTCTATATTAAAGACCTAATTTTTTCAGGAGCAAATTCCTCAAGTTTATAGATAAAAATAGATCACAGAACAGTTGTAACATTGCAATCAACCTTGGGGCAATAATTTAGGATCAACAGCAGATGTCTCAGTGATTGTATGACTATTTCCATAGCAACCTCATGCTTCTCAGTCCACTTCTATACTATATTTTTCTATTTAAGGTTCACATAAAAATGTTGGTCTGTCATGTTGTTCTGTAATCATCTGTTAAAGTCACGGAGAGTTTGAAAACAAGTGAGTTTGATGACACCTTAATGATCAAAATGTGGTACTAAAAATAAAATAGTACTTTTAAATACTTTCTGCCACTGTAGACAGTCTGTTGGGTTTGATAAGTATCTCATTTAAGGCGTGAAACAGAAACATGTGTTGGCCTGGAAGGGTGCCCAGAAAGTTCCTGGCCCCAAACCATCACAACCCGCAGATAAATAGATTGGCAGCTTATAGTTTCTAGTGGTTTAGTTGGTGAAAATTATTGCAAAACAGATCTTTTTTTCCAACACATATTTACAGAATTAGTGAACGCCACATAGAAACACAAAACCAGAATATGTCTTCTTATTAACTTTGTATTTATTCTGGGTTTACCTTCAATAATACAGAAAACCTGGAAACTCTTTCTGCTTCAACGGCGCTAACCAAGCCAGAGCCAAACTTGATAATATCTCAGCATAAATCAAAAAGCAAACAGGAGAATGAAATGGAGGGAGACGGAGAGGGAAATCATAATGAGCACTGTAAATCCTAAAATCAAAACTCAGCATCCTTTGGTTCCTAAATGCACCGCTGTCATAAAAGCATTTCCATCGACAAATGAGCCTGCGGGAAAGGTCAATAGTTAATTGAATAATCTATCACCTTGGGATGGACAGAGTGTACCACGCTATGCAATCAATGACAGGCACATTAAAAAGGTCAGCCGCAGACTTCCATGATAAGTCACCTGGTTAATGTTTGCTTTGGTTATACACAGCTCAAAGGGTCGGCGGAGAGCAGCCACTCTGGCCAGGAGCCAACTTCCAGCAGCGAAGCCAAATACCAGGTAGGAGAGACTAAGGAGGAGACATTAAGGGTGGGGACTAATCTTGGTTATGGCAGGTTTTACTGGAGTTGAAGTGGAGCAAGTGCTTTACTTTGTAGGGTTACAGCACTTAAAATTCAATGTTTGGGTAATCCTGGGCATAATATGCTGGTATATCTACATCCAAGTTCTGCAGTGAAATTCTATAACGGTAAACACAAAAGGCATCTATCAGTGGTGCTGTGGGAGAGCTATTCCTTGTATGATAAAATAAAAATCTCTAAAACTTAGGAGAAAGTTTAGCTTGATCTCCATGTGGTTTAGATTCCACTGGGGATTCTATTACTTTATGTGATCTTAATAAACAGGATCGCAAGTTGCAGACATTGAGGCTAGGACATTATAGGCAAACTATCTTCTTTTGCCCCCCACTGGCTGTTACTTTCAGCAGCCATGATGGATGTCAGGTCTTCTTAGTTTGAAAACATGATTTTAACTCGAAAAAAGAGAAGAGCTCATCCCAGAGGAAGCCTCTTCTCCACTGAAGTCAGCTGGTTAATGGTGGGTCTTCAAATATGGGTCAACCCATACCCATACCCATACCAACATTTCAGATTTAAAGAGGCCAGCAGCGTGGACTCTGTGACTCTGTCGCTGCAAGTCTGGTGACACCATCAGACTGGAATAGAGTTGAATCAGGAAAGTAAACAATGAAGAGCAACATGTAAAAAAGCTAAGGTGTAGTAAATGAGCATTATTGTTTTGTTCTTTCGTCCCTCTAAATCCCTCTCACAAGAACTGCATCATGCTTATAAAAAATAAACAGGGTTGTGTTGGCTTTTTAGATGAGATGCGACTGGCACTGTGTGTCGACGTCCATTCATTGTACTCAATGATCACATAAATTAGCGGATCGACCCACGTCTGATGTTTCCACTTAACATCGATAACCCCTTTACATGCTATAACGAGGATGATTAAGGGTTGAAACTGTTTTTTGGCCAATGGGAAAAGGTATTAGAGGGTAAGCTAAACCTCTACAACTGTGCAAGTCTACAAGTTCAATTCAATTCAGTTTATTTATATAGCGCCAAATTCACAACACATGTCATCTCAATTCACTTTACAGTTCAACCAGATCATACAGTCAAATTGATACAAAGTTTTCTATCTAAGGAAAACCAGTTGATTACATTGACTCACTGACTAGAATGCAATCACACTAAGCATGCTTGTAGCGACAGTGGAGAGGAAAAACTCCCTTTTAACAGGAAGAAACCTCCAGCAGAACCAGGCTCAGTGTGAGCGGCCATCTGCTGAGGCCGAGTTCATGTACAAGTTCATGTATATCTGGAATCTAGGAGAAGGAACAACTAATAAGGGTCTCTTCTCAGGTTTGCAGGGCTTGTTCTAGTCCGTTATGGTAAAGAAGAACTGAACTAGAAATCAAAGCTCTAGATATACACATAGAAGAAATCAAAAGTAACACAATCTCAGCTACAAGTGGCTTAAATTAACTTCTTCTGAGAGAATTACCTTGGTTTGTTATGGTGTGCAGAATAGCATATTTGATTGTACTAAAATTTGAACTTTGAAACAGATGGGCTACTGCAGCAGTTGACTGAAACAAGTGCCACTAGACTGAAAAAAATTCTAATTAGCCTCAAAGTCCATATGGTGGGTTGAGAATTAAGCATTGATAAGACGAGCAACATTGTACCCATCCTTCCATAGCCTCTTCCAACAGGGTAATTAGGACCACGTCACAAAATCAAACCAACAAGGGAATAAAATTGATTAGCAGTTGTGAAATCTGCAATGAAGTTGACATTTCAAAATGAACCAAATAGTTTCAAAGGCCAATGGGTCTTTAAATCTATGACAAAGTTTTAGGGCAATTCCGATAATAAAAGGGATGGAGCTCTTTTAATGGAAGGTGGATGTCGTAAGAATGTACATTTCTCATGGCTCTTCTAGATGTGATTTATTTATTTTTTTACCTGCATCTCCAGGGCTCAATGTTAACCATTGCCCCATCACCCGGGGCAAGTAGTTTTCATTGTCGGGAGAGTACAAATTTCATTGCATTTGCCCGCCGGGCAAGTGCAATCATCGCAAAAAAAAAATGATTTATCACTTAAAATTACTTTTAAATCACCGACATTCGCTTCAAAAAAGGACCCACAAACGTTGCTGGCGCCATTTTTGTTGTTTTGTACACATTCTAGCGTGATTTGAAAAAGCCGCGAGATTTTCCGCCAGATGTCGTGATTTTTGTCCGGGAATTGCCGCGAATCAGACACATTTTTTTCGACTTGGCAGGCTAAAAAAAACAAGGCAAAAAAATGTAAGTAGAGTAAGCCCATTTCACCCACCACCGGCCAGGGATTAGGAAAATTAGCATAATTGTATGCCATACGCACAGTCTAAATATGGCTATCATATGGCAGTCTTCTGTACAGTGATACATTAAAAAATGTTCATTAAATTTTTTCTCTCAGACATTGGAGAGGTGCATTTAAATGTTATAGAGCTAAACATGTTAAATTGGTGACCTGTTATGTTATTATTATTGTCTTGTTGCTGCATTTATTTTGTCAGGGAAAACTAATCCTGAGTCAGTTAAAAGTCAGGGAATTCTGAAATTATGTAAGACTGTGGAAACCCTGTATAAAATAACTATGTATAATGATTCTCTAGAAAAGTCACATTATATTAATAGTATCATCTTGTATAAACATACCGTGACTCTAAAATAAAAGTTGACATTACAATTTATATTTTTCCAAGCACACAACAGTTTAAAGCAAAGTTTAGTTTGAAAAGAATGTGCAGGAAGGATTGAAAAGCATGTTAACACGGTAATGTAGGCTGGAGTTCATTATCTGCCGCATGCATATACACACCAGGAACCTGGAAACTTAAAAAATACTGAATTACAAAAAACATTTAAAAAAACAAACATGTTTCATTGATATATATACAAGAAATAATATTAGGAACTATATTTATCAAACATTATACTGGGCAAGTAAAAATTGTTTCTGGGCAAATTAAATGTGAAAGAAGGGCAAGTGGTAAAAATCCTTAACGTCAACCCCTGATCTCTGCTTCAACACATCAATATGCTGGTGAAGATTCTCAGCCATCAAAGTCATTCCAGACAGTTAATAAAGAATCCACTGGACTTGGTTTCCAAGTTTGAAGACTTTTCGCTTCCCCTCCAAGAAGCTTTTTCAAATCAAAATGTTTCGAACTCAACGTTAATTCGGACATTTTTAATTGAAAAACTTCCTGGATGGGAAGCGAAACGTCTTCACACTTGGAAACCAAGTCCAGTGGATTGTTTTTTAACTTTTCTGGAACATCTAAGTCAACTAACTAGGTCGTCAGCAGGACTTTGGATAAAGTAACTGCATGCTGAAGAGGTAATTCAGCCATTTTATTCAGATGTGGAAGCAGATGAAGTTAAATAAACCTCTAAACTTTGAGGTAGAGGAGAAGCTATTGCAACAAAATAATCAGAAGTTTACATCTGAGGAACAGGGGCTCTGATTTAGGGCAACGTTAGAACATTTGCAGCAAATTCAGTTCATAAATGTGAACAATCTATTAATTATAAATGAGCTGCATTTCCTTATAAAGCCAATTTATGTGCAGACTTTGGTTGCAAGGTACAGTTTCCTCTGTTTGAAACCAATAGTGGAATGGACTGTTACTAGATGCTCCCAAGAAAAAATAAAAAAGCAACACAATAATTATGCAAATCTCAGACAGAATAATTATGGACATATTCATTATTTATAGGTTTGCTTTTTCTTTGTGCTATCACAGAGTAACTCTGAGCTGAATACTCAATTGTGGGTTTCTCCTTTAATTGTGTGTACACAGAATTATGTCATTTGTTTCAACCACTGCTGGCGCAATTTCATTATGACCGAGGGGTAGGGAGCCGGTGATTGCCAATTTGGTTCAGTGAGAAAATTCATATTTTCTTTACTTTCATATGCATACATTTGTTTCTTCTGTGCACATATCTAAATGTTTACTTTGCTGGGGATATTACATTATGAAATCCATATAAATGAGGAAAAATTGCTGTTTGAACTGATGTAATGATGGCCCCAAAGCGCGGAGAATCACGTCGATGTAATCAGTCGACGGCACAAAGTGGTTATTTTTTACGGTGATTGGACGTGCTGCTGCGCCTGCTCATTTCTCCAATAATTAGTCTCTGTCTAAAGTTTTTTCTAACTTTTTTTTTTTTCTGTTGGATTTTCAAAGAGATGCTCGTGGAGATTTTTCGGGTCCGTTTGAAGAGGATGGGTTCTACGGTGGCCTTGAGGTGCCAAACACAGGAAAACAGACCGCAAGCTCTTTAAATTACTTTACTGAGAAGAAAAGTTATTTTTTGTTTCCACTTATATATAATGCAAATAAAAACGTATATTATATAATTAAATACATAAAAGCAATTTAATTTAAACATGTTTGTAACAAGTTTACTACAGTTAAAGGTAATACCCATCCTTCTATAATTTCTGGCTGCAAACTGTCAAAATAAATCAAAATTTAATGCATATAGGAAATAATTTAGTTTATACCAAATACATTTAGATTCATGCAAACTATGTACATATATTCAAAGAAAAAGTAAACTTAAATACAATGGTTTACAATTTGACACACAATACATTTTAATATTATTTAAATAAAACTTAAAAAAAATTTATAAAGTTTCAACTTGCAAGTGATTCTACAAATATAAAAATTCCAAAATGTTATAAAAGTCTTTCTTTTTTCAAAATATAACTAAATTCACTTCAGTTCATAGCAAATTTTTAAATGCCGGTGCATTGCTATATTAAAACTGATTTATAAAGAGAAATTAATTTTACTACAGGGATTCATTATATTGTGAAACATGGATAATTATGTTTTTTCTTTTAACAATTTGTTTTTTTATTTATTTTATTTTCTAACAATATTGATAATTATCTGATAAAATTTATCAAATATCCATTCAGAATATATAGATATTCCTTTAAAAGGGTCATACTTTGTGTAAGAACTGTGGTCAAATATACTAAGATGACTCTTACACTGCAAAAACGATCTGAAATTAAGTAAAAATGTCTTAAATCAAGTGTATTTACCCTTAATTTGAGCAGGTAAATAAGATAGTTTGCCAATGGAATGAGTATTTTTACACTTAAAATAAGTCAATTAGATAATATGCACTTGAAATAAGACAATGCAATTGATTTTTCTTATTTTAAATGTAAATTGTCTTGTTCCATTGGCAAAGTGTCTCATTTACCTCCTCAATTCAGGATAAAATGCACTTATTTTTTTTTCATTAAGAAAAATTATAAAAAATTAAAAAAATGTTTTTTTAAATTTATAAGAAAAAAATTCCAGTTAAAATTCTGAGTCAAGTCAGATTTCCAGTTAGAATTCCACATGTCAAGTCATAACTCTAG
>NW_015150516.1:952386-953547 GCF_000732505.1 Cyprinodon variegatus
CGAGAATCAAGTCAGAATTTTAAAATTAAAGGTAGAATTCTATTTAGAATTCTGAGAGCCAAGTCATAATTCTAGTTAGAATTCTGAGTCAAGTCGAAATTTCCGAGAATCAAGTCAGAATTTTAAAATTAAAGGTAGAATTCTATTTAGAAATCTGATTAAAGTCAATTCTAGTTGGATTTTCTTTTCTTAAAAAAAATGAAAATAAAAAAAATGAAAAAAAAATATTTCAAAAAAATTTTATAAATAAAAAAATGAAGAAAAAAATGAAAAAAAATGAAATTTTTTACATTTAAAAAATTCAAAAAAAATATTTCTAAAAATATATTTTTTTCATTAAAAAAAATTATAAAAAATGAAATAAAATAAAAAAAATTAAAAGAAAAAAATTCCAGTTAAAATTCTGAGTCAAGTCATATTTCCAGTTAGAATTCCGCATGTCAAGTCTGAACTCCAACTGGAATTCTTCAAGTCAAGTCAAAATTCTATTTGGAATTCTAAGTGTCAAGTTTGAATTCTACCTGGAAATCTGAGTGTCAAGTAAGAATTCTGTTTAGAATTCTGAGAGCCAAGTCATAATTCTAGTTAGAATTCTGAGTCAAGTCAAAATTCCGAGGGTCAAGTCAGAATTTTTAAATTAAAGTTAGAATTCTATCTAAAAATCTGATTAAAGTCAATTCTAGTTAATTTTTTTCTTAAAAAAATGAAAATAAAAAAATATTTCAAAAAAATGTTATAAATAAAAAAATGAAGAAAAAAAATGAATTTTTTTTTTTACATTTAAAAAAATTCAAAAGAAATATTTCTAAAAATATTTTTTTTTTCACAAAAAAAATTAAAAAATTAAAATTTAAAAAACAAAAAAAATTTAAAAGAAAAAAATTCCAGTTAAAATTCTGAGTCAAGTCAGATTTCCAGTTAGAATTCCGCATGTCAAGTCAGAACTCCAACTTGAATTCTTCAAGTCAAGTCAAAATTCTATTTGGAATTCTGAGTGTCAAGTCATAACTCTAGTTGAAATTCTGATGGTCAAGTCAGAATTTTATTTGGAATTCTAAGTGTCAAGTTTGAATTCTACCTGGAATTCTGAGTGTCAAGTAAGAATTCTATTTAGAATTCTGAGAGCCAAGTCATAATTCTAGTTAGAATTCTGAGTCAAGT
>NW_015150516.1:954132-964759 GCF_000732505.1 Cyprinodon variegatus
ATTACATCACATTTATATATTAAAATGTATTCTTTCAGAGCTTTTTTGTTCCAAATATAGGGTTTGCAGATTGTAAAAAACATAATCTTGAAGCTATAATCATAAAAATGAAAGTACTAAACACCTGATATACATCAAGTATGTTGAATCCCTGTTATGCCTATTTTCTGAGTTTATCTAATTTGTTTATCATCAAATAATTTAATGGTTTTAACTCTTTATATTAGATTTCTAGAACATTTTGACCTTGTGGTTTAGTTATTTTATTGATCTACTCTGAATTAACATGCGCATTTATTTATGAAATGCATAAAAAAGGATTTTCTGGGTCAGAATTTGTTGTAAAAAGTTAATCAAAGCTCCTTTTTTCCCCCAGAAAGTTTGATTTATTTTAGATCCCTTGCTTCTTATACTTCCACAGCCCCCTGCTGAATTCCCTGATAAGACACGGGCACTTGTCACGGAAGATCAGTTTTGCCGTCTTGCGTCTCTCGTGTTTTGAAGACGGACCTCTTCACATCGATCCTCTGTGGCGTTTGTTTGTCATCTCTCGAACCGTCACTGTCAAAACCCGGAGCTGCTCCTATTCCCGGCGCGCTGCTCATCCCAAAGAGGGCTCAGACAAACAATTAGCCACGGTTAAAGCCAGTCCCAATCAGCATCGCGTTTCATTTCCAGCCATTGTTGATCCCTTTTTCCCAAAAAAGGAGAGAGCAAAGTTTGGACACAAGCTGCCTAACTGTTTTTTTTTTTTTCTCCACTCGTCTGATATGACTTGACTTTCTTGGATAATTCATCTGCTACATCATGCCACGCTTGTCACTGAGACGCTCTTATGATCCCAGAGCTCCAATCATGACAGAAGCTTAAACACGCTTCATATTTTGCCCATATATTCCCCCCAGAAAGCACACTGCATACACTTTTTACTTAAGCCAAGCAGCAATAAAAAGGAATAAAACATTTAACACGTGAATGAGGAAATGCTAAAGTTGGCAGGTCCATTTATATTATCTCAGTTTAGTGTGAATTCAGCCTCTCTGAAGACTCTCTGCCGACGAAATCCATAACTCAACAGAAACTTGGCTGCATTTCAGGCCTCCGCCTTTCCACCTCTATCCTTCAAATGAGTACTTCAGTGTCCCATCACCTACGGTACAACGGACACTGAAGAAGAAGAATCGTCTTTTTCCCGTCTAGATAGTTTTCTCCTACAACCTATAGAGCCTTTTGTGCACTGCAAAAAATGGAAATCTAATTAAGTAATTTGTACTTAAAATAAGTGAATTTTTTTCTCCAATTGAGGACGAAAGTGAGACACTTTGCCAATGGAACAAGACAATTTACATTTAAAAGAAGACAAAACAATTGCATTGTCTTCTTTCAAGTTCATGTTATCTAATTACCTTATTTTAAGAGTAAAGATACTAATTTCATTGGCAAATCATCATATTTACCCACTTAAATTAAGGGTAAATACACTAAATTTAAGAATTTTTTACTTAATTCTAGATCATTTTTGCAGTGTGCTGCAGGCTGGCTCTGCAATGCAAAAACAATCTAGAAATAAGTTAAAATTTCCTTAATTTAGTGTATTTACCCTTAATTTGAGTAGGTAAATGAGAAAGTTTGCCAATGGAATGAGTCATTTTACTCTTAAAATAAGATAATTAGATAATATGTACTTGAAATAAGACAATGCAATAGTGTTTTCTTATTTTAAGTGTAAATTGTCTTGTTTCATAGGCAGAATGTCTCTTTTACCTCCTCAATTCAAGAACAAATGCACTTATTTTAAGAAAAAAATGACTTATCTAGATGTAGATTTTTTGCACTGTGTTTGCTCTTCCTGGACAGCGTGGTTGAAACTTTACCAGAAAACAGAACATCTAAATCTGTTGCATTCAGGCTTTGAGTCAATGATTAAATTCTTAAAATAATCATCTCTATTTAATTTCTCCCGTAAATTTGTGCATTGTATAAAGGACATCTCTAAGGCTTTCTAAAATGTTGTAAAAAGGTATTCATCGACAGTTATGCAGATGACGCAATGTTTCATCTGGCTAGGTAACTACTTAAAAAAAATACCATCTAGAGACTCTGACCTGGTTAAGATTTTAAGCCGCAAAACCATGTAGTAAATGTCAAGCATGGCAGCATCATGCTGTGGGCTGTTTGGCTTTCAGTACTGATGTCCTTCAACATAGGATGCCGACTGACAAAGGCAGCTGTCCATATTGGCACTTATTATTTACTCTAAATGTTGATGATAAAGAGATAAACTCAGTGTTAAAAATAGTCAATTAACAACTAGATGGTTGAAAGATTTTGGTACTTTGAGGAAAGCAAGACACTGGTTGGGGGCTGGTGCTGGTCCAGAGCCAGCCGGGGACGAAGCGACCGAACCCGACGGTATGCTTCCCCGCAAGCGGTAAGGCAAAAATATATTTAGGCTTAAAATGGAATAAAAATTATTGTGCCTTATCAGGCTAAAGTAGTTGAACAATTTGACATAGATTTGGAGTCAATGGGTCAAATGATCTGGAAGCTACTGACGAAATATCAATTATTTTGTAATAAAAAATGTTAAAAATTTTACAAAGGCCTAAAATGGAGTAAAAATGAGTGTACTTTAGCAGGCTAAGGTAGTAAAACAATTTCACAAAGAATTTGAGTCAGTGGGTCACATGACCTGAAAGCTATTAAAGAAAAATCCCAACTTTTGTCTTTGAAAATATCTTAAAAATTGAAAATAGCTTAAAATAGCATAAAAGCAAGTGTGCCTTACATATGTTATCACTTGGTATGATTTCATATTAGTTTGGTCTTAGCTGGTCATAAGATAAGGGATTTATTGATTTTTGTCCCTCAAGAGTGCTTGTTTCAAAGATTTGTTGAAGGTCCCTAAATGCACCATGTGAGGGAGAAGGGAGAAGCTGAGAGACGCTGGCCGACATCGGAGTCCCTCAGTCGGATCAACCGTTTGCTAGAACCCGCTGACTCCGAAAAGCGTGAATATCCAATATCCAACTTCAAACCAACTTCATCGTGGAGCTGACGGCTCGGTTCTTCTGCACCGTAGTCGACCAAAACCCCGGACGATTTTGAAATTTCCCCCGGACATTTTTTTAGCTACGAAAAGTAGGACACCCTAAATATAAGGTATAAATAATCCAATCTTGAAAAGCCCAAACTCAACATGAACATGCTCAGGAAGCTGACAACAGCGATCAATATATAGCATACTGGTTCATCAACCAGTAAGATATAACGTTCAACGTCATGTTGAAGAGCTAGCATCAAAGTAAAGCCATATTGGATTATCAAGCTATATAATGTCACAGCTCTTGTTCTACTTGCTAATATAATTAACATGATTTTAACAAACCAGTGGCTACTATAAATTGTACATCCACTCCCAATATGTTAATTTAATGCTATATTTTATAGGCTACATATTGCCAACCAACATACAGTAATGTAACATGGCCTTCACTGTGATTGGTCTATTTCTTAAGGAGATTAAACGCAACACCTATATCAACTATTCTCACTATACCAATTTTATTATTTAAACAGAAAATAAATGTTGCAGAAGTTTGTATTGCAATAGTGGCATTGATCCAAAGGTCCAAATGATCTGGAGATAAGTCAACTAAATCAGAACCATTATTTAAAACTATATAGGATGGAAACTCTTCTAACTCTCTTTCAATAGAGTCTCTTGGGAGGATCTATATCTATTCTAATTCTAAATCAATCAGCTTTTATTTATATAGTCATTTACAACACACAAGGTGACCAAAGTACTGTACATAAAATCAATAAATAAGTACAAAATACAGAAGACAATATAACACCATGTTAGTGTATGTAAAAAGCCTCTTTGAACAAAGAGAATAAAAAGGCCAAAGTCTGTAGTGGTATAAATGTCAGGATCCAAGGCTGGATCTTCAAAAAGGAGGCGTAAGGCCAAAGTTCTGTTCCAAAAACATGAGTTTTTACATGTTTTAAAAGTTCACTAAGAATCTGCATCACATTTGGATGGAAATATGGCTATAGAGGGTATTGCAATAGTCAGTTCCCAAGTCTGAATAGTTTTCTCGAGAGCGATACAACTTTAAAAAGGTTTTACATTTGTAAATTTACCTTTGTCGATAAACGCTAGACCTCTCCACTCTGCTTGTCAAATGTCAAACTGTTTTTTAAAGATGAATCCAAGGTCTTCAAAATGAAACATCTGAGCTCCAGTAATGAGTTGATGGTGCAGAAACATGTTTATTTTAACTCTATCTGTTGAAACTGAACACCTCAATAGGTTCATCTTAGCTTCAACTTGCAGTGTTTTATAATCACCAAAATAAAAGACTAAACATCAATACTATATATGCTTTATATATATATTTATATATATATAGCTATACTAGAAACCATATTTCCTTCTTTTGACCTCCTTATTCAGAAAGGTAAGGGTTGAACCTTTAAATTCAGCCTTGATTCGTTAACACAACTTTAAACCAACCAGGTCAATATTTCACAATAAAAGACAAAAGTACTCAACACCCTTAATGATAGACAGTGGTGACTAGTGACTCTTGTTGAACCTTTTCAATACAGCATTTATGCTACGTAGAAAAGTAAACAGTTTAGTTTCTCTTAAAAGCATCTGATCCATGTCAAAGTCGTGAATTAGCATTTTTTCAACTGAGGGGTAGATCAGATATCCATCTACTTCGGATTGTGCTTCTGAAAAAATAAATAAAATGTATTTGTTCCCTTTCTCGAGACTGAAATAAATTACATTTCAGGCTTTAAAGGAAATAATGTCCGTTCACCTCACCAATGGCAGGTACACGATGAATTGGACGGTATGATACCGTTTTTCTTTGGAGGAACCACCAGGTTCCCATCAGCTGCCCTGAATCCCAGCCTTACAGAGGTTATCACCACATCTCCACCTCTACGTTAGTTTTATTCTGATCTCTACCGCTTAATCCGTCACGTTTCCCATCCTACCCAGCATCCACCTTTTGGCGAGAAGAAAAAAGGCTCAGAGAAAGGAAAGGAAAAACAATCACTAACAGAGATACAAAGGCTGATTTCATCCATCTTACACCCTGAAGTAAATCTCAAGGCGGAGCAGAGATCTACGCTCCTCTCCTCTGTTCCTGAATTGCCTCGGAGCTCATCCATAACGGCGCCGCGGGGCCCCCGGGTGCTCCCAGGGCCGGGCCAGAGCAAACAGGGAATTGAATGAGCTGAAGGTAGACAGAAATGTCTCCGTGGAGGTCACGCTGGCAAAATTGAAAGTCTCAGGTATAGAGGGGCCTGTCGGTTTAATAAAATGGAATTTCCATTTATCCGCAACACCCACCTCCTTAATGCATTGTTCTTGTCAGGGAGGGAGCGCGAATGAGTCAGGAACAGAGGAATACGCTTTATAGACACAAATAATCGTAAATTGGGAATGTCACCTTTAAGCCTGGGCATTTTTATTATTGTTAGTGGTGGTGCTGAGTGGCTCTGATGCTTTATCCTCACAGGAATCCAATGTTCCAGGATCCCAATCATCTTTATCAGGTGCCAGGAGAAGAAGGAGGAAGAGAGGGGACTTTAAGCCAACTTGCCCTCCCCCACCTCCCCCTTCGATGCAATACTTCTAGGTGAGTGATAGCAGATGTTATGCTTTAAAATAAAGCCATCCATTAACAGCGCTCCCTGTTCTTTACCCGCAGCATTTACTGCTGTCTGCGGGCCACTCTGCCTCCTCCTGGCTGCAGACCTGGCCTTCGCCATACAGGTGTAAGCTCTTTATTTACTGCTATTATTTAGATGCAACAAAGCTTCCTGTCTGCTTTATGGTTGTGACTTTATAGATCCTCCCTTCCGCTGGAATATTAACCGTCTCTCCATGATTCAATACGAAAGCACCAGGGGCTCCTGGGAGCCGTAGAGCATGAGAGCGAATACAGGTACTTCTCTAATTGAAGTCCCCCGAGCTTTGGGACTATAGAAGATATAAATTGGACGCAGCAGATATTGACAAATGTCTTACAGTGCCTTTCTTGCCATCCGCTCTGACTGATGGGCAGAAATACTAAGCAGCATTATTTCTCATTCAGGAGTAGCCGGGCTGAGTTAGGAGGAAATGGACGCGACATAAAAAAGAAAAACAGTTGTATATTTAAATTAGATTTGCAACACTTGACTGACTCTCGCAGACAGAGACCTGTTTATTCCCCCTCTGTTTTGCATTATATGTGAGTGCCTGTGCAAATTAACGAAGGGGGCCCTCCGTATTTCCAGCTCTATGTTAATTGCCAGAAATAATATTAGGGACGTGTGATTCTTACGCCTGGGCATATTGCATTATAATAAGTTCAGGAACATTACTGGAGAACACAGCTTATTAGGGAGAGGCAAGGTAGAAGCTGGGTAGAGATAGATTTAGCAGTAATGTACCTAATCCTGAATATATTATAAATCTGCATGCAAAACCTTACACAAGATTTGAATATTAATTGAAATATGCAGATGATGTATAGGGTTGTAATTATTGCTGATTTTGAAGTATAATTGGATAAAAACTTTCTTTTTCTTTTGGACTCTTCCAGAAATTATTATGCATATTCATGGATGAATCTGCTGAACTGTTATTACTGACAATTGGTTTGGAGAAGATGTTTGCGTGGCGGGGTTGAAAGGCTGCATGAAGACAATAGAAAACGGGGAACAATTGAAGGGAAGTGAATATTTTTTCATTTAGGTTAAGGGAAGAATTTGAAACAAAGACGGGCTAATTATGAATGCTTTAGAGACTTTTTTTAAGCGCGTTTTTTAATTTTCTGATCTTGCAGTTGTGGACAAATGCTTTTAGATGAATGCATTATGTCTAAAGGGTGCACTGTTGCAGAAAAGCGCATCCAAATGTTCAAAAACTTAAGTTTCAGTCTAGTTTAACTGTTGAACCCCATTTTCTTTTTGAAATACAAAAGCATCAGGTGGATGAGAACAAAGTAGACTGCAGAAAAACTGGTTTTTAATGTCAACCAGTTCATGGTTTAGCGGTAGGGATGATTATAATATGTGAATACAGTAATAAGATGGACGGAATCCTTTTTTATCCAATACTTTAAAGGGATAAGAAAAATGATCCATTTATAACCTAACCAAAAAGCAGAGAGATCTTTAATTTTCCTAATGGTATTCTGCTGTATGCTAAGTTACTTCTCAAAAACTGTTTGGTTTATTTAGTCGTCGTTAAGCTGCTACTTTAAACAGGTCAAAACAGCTGATCTATCATTAGAAAAGGACATGGGGCCAAATAACTGGTTTCTTCGAAATATCAAAAACTTCCTGTAAAATACCTCCCCTTATTAAACCATATGCTGTTCTTGAACCATTTGGAGAACATAAAGCAAGCTTGTCTTTTTGTAAACAATGTTTTGTGGCATAGGCGTAACTTCCTTAAGGACTGGTGTGGACATGTCCCCACCAATCTTGACTGGTAGGGGGACAGTCCCCACCAATATTTTGTATGCATATTTTACTTTCGGTGCTGTGTATATCTTTTATACACATAGTTTCCCACATAAAAAACAGGACTTTCAGTCCATTACAGTTTTAAATATTGAATCTGTTATCCTGTTCAGAGTTGTTCAGTTTCTGATGTAGAAAGCATTGATTGTTTTTGTTTTTTTTGTCTCTTGTATCAGGTTATTATTATTCTTATAGATTTATGTGATATTTTTGCACAAAATATATAAGTGAATATTGTAACAGTTATGCTTTCAACTGTAAGCATTAAATTAATATATGTTATTCACATTTTTTTGGCTTTATCCTTTCCAACAAAAAAAAGGCATCGCGCACGTAGCTCCCTTGCCCTATGACTTGTACCCACCAACTTTCAACACAAAGTTACACCCTTGTTTTGTGGTAACACTGAATTTTAAACTAGGGAGTCAATTATGATGATTTATTAGCTTAAAGCTATTGGAGTTGGAACAAACATATTTCTAGAGTCCTCGTCTTTTGTTAAGACTAGGCTTAAAACTTTCCTTTTTGATAAAGGATATAGTTAGAGTTGCTCAAGTTACCCTGAGACATTTTTAGAACAATGCTGCTATAGGCTTATTCTGCTGGAGGACTAACAGACCACTTTTCATTTTTCTGCTTCAAACTTCAGGTTACCACATCTTTTTCTCAACATAGTTGTATAATTTGCCCTTGCGCTCTGTTCAGCTGTGTCACATCACCCTAAGGTGAGGCTGTTTCGGTCCTAAAGAGAGCCACCAGTTTAGCTAGTTTATCTTTTCCAATATAGAAAGTATTAATGGATGAGTGACTTTATCTTCCTTTTGTTTGTCTGCTTCTCTCTCCTTAGGCCCCAGTCAACCCTGGTAGAGGCTACGCTAAGCCTGGTTCTACCGGAGGTTTATTCCTGTTAAAAGGGAGTTTCTTTTTCTCTACTGTCGCTGCGTGCATGCTTGGAATGAGCGATTGCTATGGAGTCAACGACTCAATCCAAAAGAATATCTATTGTTGCTATGTGCTCATCCAGAAGGAGCAATCCCTGCAAAGTCAAAGATTAAATGCAATCATCTGGTCAATTCCTTAGATAGAAAACTTTCAAGCATTCAAACTTTCAAAATCTGCTGGTATGATGTCTCACACAGCTGCTGAGAGCTATATTGACTTTTATAAAGATTCAGATCTGTCACAGCACAGAGAACATGTGGGTCTCATGTTGAGCCGGATCTCCTCTCACCTGTTCCTAACAGTTTCTAACCCGACTCGTATCCTCTTCACCTGGCTCCTGTCTCTCTGAGCATCCTGACAGGCGGGATCCCCTTAAATGCAATCCACCGGAAACAGCTAACCGTGACCTGGCCTGTCTGGAGCCTGCCGACGTCCCTCCTCGCCTGCCTCCTCCTGTCACGCAAACAGAAGGGGGGCAGAAAAGGACCACCGCTAACTGCTGTCAGAGCTGTCATGCACTCTGCCGCCGCCTGAGCCTTGACAAGCAGTTGGTTATAGTCCCTGCCGAGACACACTGCCCCCCCCCCACCATTGTTATTTCCCTATTTGGAAAGCTGATTTATTTTATTCAGCTGTTTCTATTCTTTTAAACTTTACCTTTACAAATTTTGTAGACATCTTCCAATCCTTTTTAAAACAGGAGAGACCGTGTTCTCATTTTCTATCCATACATCTTCATCCATACATGTTCTAGGGAACAGAAGATTCTTTTCAGAGATAAAGTAACTCAGGTGTACCATGAAAACATGAATTTCTGCGCTAAAAGCATGAACATGGTTATATTAGACCATGCATGCCCAAACGCTTTGGTCAAATTTATGGGCTGCGTCCTCCGAAGGCCAGATTCGAAGGCCGATTATGTCATAGCGCGCCGAGGTCTGGTCAGATTCCAAGACTCTTCGTCCTTCGTCCTTCTTTTTGCCCGATTTAAAGGACAGGTCCGGTGTATCCTCGCTATCCTTGGTTTTCCCAGGATTCATTGCGAGTCCAAGCAAGCCGGCTGCTCCGTGATCAGAGGAAAAATGTACTTGGCAGCGAACAGTGGTGAAAATTTGAAGTTCAGTTTAATAATAGTTGTTTTAATGGTTATTGATTCAGATATGTGGTGGTAATGTTTGATTTATCTAAAGGTTTTTAATCTGTTACTGTGTAAATGGGTTTGGCTGTAATTTAAGGACAGATTCTAATATACCTGCAGTGTGGGGTATATTAGAACCCCACCATTTATAACATAAAAATGAAGATTTAAAAGATAAACAATAAAATACTGTACTGTAAATTGTTTTAACAATATAAAAAACGGTGCACATGGAGAATAAATAACCAATATGCAGCTATGGACATTTTTAGAGTAATGGATATTTGAAAATAGCAGCAACATCAGAGATGTGCAAAATGACAACAGCGTGTTATTTAACTAAGGTAACATTGGTTTTTATTTGTTCACAATCCCTGCTTCAATACAGCTGATATCCATTGATAGGTGATTAACAGGTTTTTGCTGGACGGCTTTCATCAGGATCAGCTGTGCTAAAGCTGGGAAAACCTCAAAAACCTGCAGGACAGCTGCCCTCAATTACCAACTTTGGGCATGCCTGTATTGGACCATACCATGCTGCAAAAACCCCAAGATCTACATCAAATTAAAGAAACCCAGACTCGCAACAGCTGAGTCAAAGTCAAGACTTTAATGGGACTGTACTGCAATCTTGGACTGATGAGTCTGCAGGCCTATTTTGCCCTTTAAATGTTACATTTTAGGCTGTTTTATTTTATTTTCTCTCTTTTATAGACTATTTCCTGTCTCTTCCCAAAGTACTTTCTTTCTCACCTCCCTTTCTGTGTCCGTTGTATATGATTTTACTTCCCAAATAATGTTCAATAAAGGTTAACATACAAGTATCAAGCAGAACCTTATGGCAATAGTCTGTTGGGCTATCAGCTAGCTTAATTCCCAGAACTATATTGGATAAAGAGGACAAAAAAAAAATTACATTACATATAAGGAAGAAGATTAGACAGAGAAAAATGGTGAATGCAGCAATTTCTCCCAAGGTAATCGCTTGATAACCTGACTCCGCCAGAT
>NW_015150516.1:966224-967630 GCF_000732505.1 Cyprinodon variegatus
CAGCACCCCCCTTCCCGTGCCACTGCTTCTTGCAGTACAATACCATACCCAGAAGTTTAGGGGCAATGATATGAGCTGGACACTACAAAAAAGGTCAATCGTCATAGTTTCAGTCAAAACCAGATTTTTGAACAGAATTATAATCCACCAACCAGAAGCAGATCTGCAATGGAATGAGTGAGAAGGAAAAGAAAGTTTTGCAATGGCCCAGTCAAAGTTCAGACCTTTATTTGGTTAAAATGCTGGAGATCTGAAGAAGGAAATATTGGAAAACCTGAATGAACTAAAGTAAGGTTTCCCAGAGTCTCAGGTGACTCACAGATCTGCCTGGAGAACATTTCAATTAAAGCCCCTTCATATGTTTATCCTCCCCCCCCCAAGCTTCACCTTGACACCAGTAACAAGTAGACTGCCAGCCACTCCCATTTAAACCGCCCACTGGGAACGGTTACCTCCCAGAAATATCCTGAATAACATTGAGAAAGGAAGAGGAACAGACTCCGAGTCAATTCCATGAAATGAATCCCTCAATAAGTTGTGTTGCAGCTTTAACCGCGTCTCTGCTAAAACAGTTTCATTTTCAGTGACATGTCAGCGTCCATGTGCATTTACTGTTGGTTTTTGCATGCGTGTTGACATAAGAGTCAATGGAGGGGGGGGTTACACTCTGTATTTGTTTAGTCCGTCTGGCGGCCATGCCGATTTCATGATAAATATTAGAGCTCAAATATGTGAGTAGGGCATTTATTGAAAGTGATCGCTCCAAACATTGTTTGTTTGTCTGCAGAATTGCAGCGGCCTCTTTTTGTCAAGCGTGTTATGAGAAATTTCTCCCCAAAGCGGCCCAAATGTAACCAAATTCGATTTGTGTTTGTTTTTTGCCTTTTCGAGACTGTTTGTCAGTGTTTAGAAGTGCTTGTGCGTACGAGTGTGTGTCCACATGTGTGCGACTCTGATAGCTACACCGCATTCAGGAAAAACAAACACCTCAAGAGACCCATATATATCCAGTCGTAGGGAAGTTTTTACAAACCAGAGGGAAGTACATTCATCCACCCACTGCATTTTTTTCCCTACATGGGATTACAAGGTGGCCGTGCTCTGCCAAGAATCCTCTAGGTGCAGCGCAGAGGGAGCAGAGAGCACTGTGTGTGAGAAAAGAAAAAAAAAAGCCTAAATATGTGACTGTGGAGTCAAGCGGGTGGGGGGTGGGAAAGTAAGGGAAGAGGGGTCTTGAAGTCGAGAGGCAGGAAATGGAGAGAAGACCAGGGAACAGTGGGAGAGTGACCTTTTACAAGACAGCTGTTCTCTCTCAGGTGCCTGTTCTCAGAAAGTCTGTGGACCCCTTCTTTTTTTTTTTTTGTGCATTAGTCATTATTTGGTCCCTTGGGATGAAGAATAGGCCG
>NW_015150516.1:968364-969106 GCF_000732505.1 Cyprinodon variegatus
TTGCATAATTGTAGGCATTTGTTCTGTTCTGAAAGAGGTATTCTTACTTTTATCGTTTATATAAAACAAAAACAAACAAACAAATCACTGCAAACAATTCAAGCAAATAAAACCATAACAGAACCAGAAGCAAACTCCACCTAGCTGTTGCATCTACCCCCTTTCTGATTTGGCAAAATGGTTTGATCCTGTATCCTCACATGTGATTGGCCACAAGGAAGCTCAGACTGGTAATCTGCGATGATGGTCCTAATATCAGCGAGAGGCCCGGCCCGCCTTAAATCATCCCGTCCCCAACACTTACTCTCCAGCTGAAGCTCCTACCTGTGACAGTAAATAACTCAAGGAGCTCAAGAAATAATCCAATGTTAACTACCTAAATGCATACAGTATATATAGCCCTTCATTGTCATGCACATCCTGGTGATGGATCATTTTCTATTTCTTCAAACTGTTAAATCCTTGCAACAAACTAAATTATAATAACACTAAAATTCTTTCTTTAAACCAATCTACGATGTTCCTCTTATATTTGACAAATTTATGTTTGAATATTTTGCAAAAATATATTGCAGTGCATGATTGGGTTTTGCATCTAAAGGCTAACGTTTAATGTCTTACATGCATTGGTCCCAGGTTGGGATGTTTCCCAATGTGGCAGTTTAGGATTAGCCGCATGAGACCATCCTGATCTCGCGAGCTTTCAAGGTTTCACTCGCAGATCAGTCTGGAGACTCTCCGT
>NW_015150516.1:972692-974321 GCF_000732505.1 Cyprinodon variegatus
TCGTTGATCTGATTGGTTTATTTGGCCCGTCTATCACCAACATAGGCCAATCAGCTAACCAGTATTTTCGCCCCTTTCCAAAATTACTTCTACGGAAGATTTGCACCGCATATCCATCTGGCGGAGTCAGGTTAGTTTAGGATGGCCGTCTATGGGTGCGTAATGAGGATTTTTTGTTATGGCCTAAGAGATTAATAGACTCTGGTTCTAATTGGGTATGCATCAGACGCATAAAATGGCCATTGAGGGTCTTTGCTCAGGGACCCAGAGTGGCAGTCTGTGGGAGTTACATTATTGATCTGACATTGGAGAAATTTACCTCTGCATTTAACCCACCCCCCATCAACCAATTAATGATCAACTTCAGGAAATTAAATAATCAGATTAATAAAGTGTGATAAATGGGTGTTGGATGCATTTCATGCAGGTTTTCTTTTAAGAATGTACCAAAGCAGTTCAAGTTGGGGTTTGTCTGACGGGAGGAAAAAGCGTTAGGTGATGCACAACACCTCATCTCTTTCGAGCTTTGCAGGTTACAGCAGCTCAGGGAGGGGAAGGAGTTTATTCGCCCCCTGAAGCGAAAGTCTTCAATCTTCTGAAGCCTTGGGGGTTGAGTAGGTGTTTAATTATTAAAGGTGTTTGAACAAAAGGCTATTCTAAGCCTGCTGGAGCCACCAACTGGACATTCTCCACAGCGTTTGATGGATGACTGCCTTCAGAAATAGTCCGTCTCTTCTGCCGTTTTAGGGTTGAATTACTTCCAAAGACTCTCAGAGACCTGCGCTCTGTGCTCTCCTCAGTGTAGACGGACAATCAGGTGTTTCACTGATGCAGCAAATACATTCAAATCTAAGAATACCACCTACAGTTAAAATCAAAGAGTCTTAAAGCAAAAAAAAAAAAAAAAAAATCTGTGGTTTCCACCATTTTCCCTTTTAAATCTAACTTTTAATTGGAGGAATTTTTTTTACATCCTAAAATAACTGCTTCCTATTGGCTCCTCTCAAGATTTCTAGTGACTAAATTTACCTGAAACATTTTCCTCTTCCAAGCTGATCAGATGGTCCAATAATATTTCACTACTAATAGATGTGTTCCTGTTGGTCCTAATTAGCTTTCTGGAGCCACAGGTGGGTTAATTGTTCTGTTGTTGGGTTGCAAAATGATAAATTACATTATTGTGACATCAGAATGCCACTATTTATTTATAAAATATAGTTTTCTCACACAAATAAGCCAAAATCATCTCTTTTGACTTAAATTCTATCCATCTATGTCTTAGATTTTTTTAGAACTCTAATCTTTAGTGCAAACTAGCTGTTATGAGTGAGTGACTGTTATCTTTGGAGGACATCTAGGGTTGCCATCTTTCATAAATGAAAGTAAGGGACGCCCATGATGCGGACCTCTGTTGTGATCAATTTTTTTTATTGTTTTTCACATTTTGTACATTAGAGGAGGAAGAAGTGCACCAGCCACAAATAGTCAAAATTTTGTAAAGTGTATACAAATTAATAGAACACCCTTTAAATCAGTTCATATTCAGTAACAGGGGTTTGTATGAAGCTTTAGCTATGAATTTGTACAGATCAGAGACGATACTCTTGCGTCGAATCTTGGTAGCAAGAA
>NW_015150516.1:976242-981917 GCF_000732505.1 Cyprinodon variegatus
CATCCCAAGAAATGAACTAAACAATCCTCTGATTTTCCAATATTTTTTTGCTCAATAAACTCTTTCCAAATTTCCTCCAAGATTCATGAACAAATGCATGTATGGATTATAATGAGCAGCTCTTATTATGAGTAGTTTAGTATGTTTTTCATATTCCATAAAAGGACGCGCTGTGATTTCAAAAAGGGAAGCACGGCAAACAAGTAGTAAGAAGAAAAAAAAAGTGAGACTTTATTAAAGAGTAATGTAAGCAAAGCAACAAACATAAAAGCAAAACAACATAAAAGCATCACATAAAAAGACTGGCGTCAGGAAAAATTAATAAAACATCAACACATAAAAGCATGTGTCTAAAAGTGAGGTTCAGAAGTGATTTAAAGAAATAAGACTGATTTAGTCGAACTATTGCAGCCTGAGCTGCAGGAAAGCTCAGGAGCTCCTCCACTCTGGGAATCAAACATCCAAACCAAATTATCCAAGTTTAACTCGGATCAAACATGGTTGTGACCTATTTTCTGTTGTTTACTCGCATGACGCCAGGTTGTCTACAGTTTCTGCAGGAAGTTGAGATATTGGCTTTACCTCCAGAGTCAAACTTTGAACTGATTGCCTAACGCTGTATCTGTGTATTTGTCCCAAAGATGAAGAGCACAAGGGTCTGCAGAGTTTAACACTTCATAATCTAACACATCGAAAGAAATAATGCTATTTTTTAATAAAATTACTTGCACAGACAAGCACAAGGTCCAACTTGCAGAATTGAGAAGACACGTCCCATCAATCAATCAGTCCATGAGGCTCCTCAGAAATGGAAAAAAATGTTTATTGTCCAAGAATGAACTGCAGGACCTGGATTTCATTCCTCCAGCAAATGCTGCTGAATTTCAATAATCTGTCATAAGTATTTTAAACATTTCTGACCTGCATTACCTACAGTGTTTAGAGGATTAATACACTTTATTTCATTCCTAAATCCTAAAAGATTTTCACTTCCAGCTTCAGTAACTAAACTTTGTTCTGCTTGTCGTTATTCTCGTTAAACTTGGGCATTAACGTTGATCTCTCCTGAAATAACTTCCCCGACCTGATGTACGATGAAAAATAGTTTTTTTGCTTGTGGTCATTGCTTTAATGTTGACTTATGAAGCTAAAATATCCCACCAAATGCCTCAGGTAACGCCGGAGGCTTCAATATCTTCCATTACCGTCATGTTGCATCAGAGATCATTTCACGCTGGGTTTCATTTCCCTTATTTTATGGAAAGCATCATGTCGGTTAGAGACAATCATTAATACTGATCGGATTATTGGGAGAAATTAAAGTGAAGACTAAAGGCGGATTTATATTTTGAAAGCAGGTCGTCTGCGTAGGTGTCGCGGTGAACGCAGAGACATCCCCACCTCTCCCAAATTGTAGGTGACCGCAGAAAGCGCCAAAAACAGGAGACCTCTGATTGGTCAAATCTACATCCGCACCACACTATGCGTATTTCCTGTTTGGTTCCTTACCGGTTTGTTTTGTTTGTATGACCGCCATTGTGGAAAACGACTCGTGAAGATGGACCAGCTAGAAGAGCGAGGTGCACGAGAAGCTAGGACCCTTTTCCTACCTGGATACCTGCTCTTTTTCGCCCTCATCGCACAAACTTGCCCCCACTTCCTCACCACCTCGGTCGTATCTAGACCCACAGATAGTTTGTAACTGGACCTCTAGCATTGTGGCGTGGAATAACATGCTTCGATATTGGGCATAAATCAAAAATATCTGCAACATACCTGTGGCAAACTCACTGCGACACACTGCTACGGAAGTATTACTAGCACTAAATGGTACATGATGAGCTTTACTAAAACTATAAAGACCCAGCCATCCTCCCATCACCTCAGGAGGACAAAATCCCAGACATGTCTTTCCCCAGGGGAATACTCTGGATTACTGGATCTAGAAGCATATAAAGCCAGTATGAATCTATGACCAGCTTCTCCATTACTGGTTTGGTATTTAAAACTCACACCGCAACTGACATGGTTAGAGTGGTACAGAGAATGAACCTATGAAGGATGAAAGAAAGCTGAAAGCTATTTAACTGGTAAGACATGAGCTAAACAATTAGCCCAGTAAACTAGCCCCACCTGCCGGCGGCCAAAATAATTTTTGCCTGCGAGTTAGTCTAGCCTCGATCAATGCTTCAGGCTCTAGAACTGGCTGGCCAATCACAAGGCAAAGATGTGTTTTGAATTTTCGGATGCAAAGCGGACGGGGTTTTGAGGGCGGGACGACAAAGCTGTGCCACGCTGTAGAAAGCACAACAAGGAAGATGGCAACAACTAGGACAGGAAGAGGCTCTACGCTCATTCAATTTTAAGGACGTATTCGCCGTTTTAACCGACAGGCTGTTTGTTTACATTCCCCCACCAGCTTTCTGTCACGCTTACTACATCATAGTCAGTTATGCTCATTGGTCAGAGCGTTGGAACGATTTTTGGCCCTCCATCTACATCGGCCAACTTATGGACCCTCCCCACCCACAAAAAAAATAAAAATAAAAGCACATCAAACCAGTGCGTCTCAAATGTGAAACAATATGAATACACATTGTGGATGAAACAATCTATCTTCAAGCATCACATGACAACCATCAACTAGAGTTCTATAATGCGGTTTCACTGGCTTTGGTTATTAACACGGATGCGACAGTGGCAGGGTTGCCAGATGTCACTGACATTTACCAGCCCAAAATGTTCCTAAACTGCCTGGATACAAGAAATCTCCCCCAATTTAAACCAAAGCCTATTGATCTCTTAGGCCATAAATCTAAAGAAAAACATTTTTCACCCATAGACGGTCATCCTAAACTGCAAGATTGGGAAACATTCCAACCTGGCAACAATGCACCTAAGATAGGAAACCTTACCCGTTAGATGCAAAACCCCATCATGCACCGCAACATATTTTAGCTAAATATTCAAACATAAATTCACCTAATATAAGAGGAACACTGTAGTTTGGTTTAAAGAAGGTATTTTAGTTTTATTACAATTTAGTTTGTTGTAAGGATTTTACAGTTTGAAGAAATAGAAAATTACACCATACGCCAACCGTCACAAGGATGTGCATGACAAGGAGGGGCTATATATACTGCATGCATCATTTAGGTAGTTAACATTGGATTACTTCTTGAGCTCTTTGAGTAATTTACTGTCACAGGTAGGAGCTTTGACCGAAGAGTAAGTGTTGGGGCCGGTATGATTTAAGGAGGACCGGCCCTCGCATGCTGAAATGCCCACCGGGCAAATAATACTGGGCAAATGTCCGGTATTACCAGTCTTTACCAGTATTACGAGTCTAGATTACCAATCTGAGCCTGGTTAGGTCTACTTATCTGCCAGACATAACCAGGCAGAGCTCGATTCTACATCCATGTGTGAAACTGAGCCATAAGAACGAAGGAAATGTAGGAAATTGGTAAACTTTATGGAATCCCATAGAATCACAGAATACGCACACAGCAAGCTTAATTCTGTGGGAGCCTTGAGAGCCCAACAGCCCTAAAGATGAATCTTATCCACTGCCTCCTTTCTTTTCTGGTCATGATCCGTATCTCATGGCAGCTCCAACAAATATAGGGAGGGCTTTCCCAACTCCTCAACCCCAAAGCCCAAACTGAGCCGTTTCTAGATAAATATTTCCCTTTCAGAAGAAGGACCTTGACTCAACACAATCTTTACCAAAATGACAAGAGGTTGTAAAATACCCCCCCCCCAAAAAGGGCCTGCTTTGGGAACATTTCTGAAGACTCAAAATTAGTTGTTTGAGTTACCACCTAATAACAGAGTAGGGACATATTTCTGGAGACGAGGTAACCTTGTGGTTGCTTCAGCCTGATTTTTCCCCCATTAAAAGAATCCATCCTAAACCTTGCGGTGTTCCAATACCTGCTTTGTCAGGAGTCCTCGGTCGGGAAAATTCCAGGTTGGAAAATTATCGGCAGAGCTTTCAGACACATTTTGTTGTTTTTTTTTAGACAGTAAGAGTCCGGAGGATAAGGAATAGAACTTGAGAGATGCATTTTATACTAGTTTATATGAGAATTACTTTAATTAAACAAAGCATTTCACTCAGCTTCATCTCTCCATATGAAACACCTAATTTAAATCTAATTGTAAAATGATCCCTAAGAATATAATTCAGGATGTTTTACATTTTACCATTCCTCAGCTTCACTTATGGTTCTTACTTGTGGCCCAGATCTACATGTTCTCCACTGACAGACTACGTGCTTTGTAAGGTTTGTTTGGAAAATGCCTTCAAGCAGTTTGGATAAACTGAACCCTTATTTTGAAAATTGATTTTTATTTGGAGAGTGAAGCAGTAGAGCAGCATTTGGAGTTCAGAGGAGCAAAGAAAGCAAAAAGAGACTAACCTAAAGTGATAGATCATTATTCTATTTTATTTACAATAAACACTAAATACGTTTGAAATGATCCCTGAATTGGCACTTTTTTAAGCTGCAGTGTTAAAAGTTTGGATAAATGAACAAAGTGGGGAAAGTAGCTGAAACTGTTATATTTATCTAATTATTAAGAGGCCTGCAGAGTCTGAGGCGACGTTCACACGATTTTTTTGGCCCATATGCGACTTTGGTGGATGATCCTCCCACCACCACATCGTGTTAGTATTTTCATTTCTTGCTTTATATTATATTACAACAGGTATTTTCTAATGGGTGCACACTTTAGTTAATGTCTGTCTGAATGGTTTATTTACACTTGTTCTTTTGTTTGAGGTGCTGCTGATGCAAACCAGCTGGAGAAGGAAACCTGGAGCGTACCATTTTTGAGAGACTGACGGGGGGGACTTGTTTCAAGAAGTTTTCAATTAGTTTGTCACCTAAATATTCACTTATTGTTTACGCTAAGTAAAAGTTAGTTTTGCTTTATTTGTTTCATAGAATGGTTAATTTTGTATTTATTGGTTCTTGTTATGTTGTGCCTCCCTCATTTTGTCGACTTGGGTTACTCCATCCCTTTTTAAGCAGCCTTTAGTTCTTTAGTTTGCTGGATCTGATCTTTTCATGGCAGTCTGAACAACACAGATCTGATTTTTTTTCCAATGCGACCCAGGCCACTTGGTTATGTGGTCCTGAATCCGATACGAATCTGATCTTTTTAAATGCGACCTGTGTCTGAACGGCCAGGTCACATTCATCCGACCTGGATGAGATTAATACCCGACAAAGGTCACTATTCTGGATCTTGCTATGAAGAAGCGGCAAGAAAAACAACAACCATGGCGGACGATGATGCGGAGAGCAGTATTTATGTTTAACCATCTTGAAAAGATTGTGTTTTTATGGTTGGGAAAGATCGCTAGATACGCTACGGCACTACGATCCATGTTAACTTCCGTAAGCACAGAGCACACTGGCCTGTGATGTCATTGCGTCCTCTACTGTGCATGCGGGACACTTGAGTTGTATGACTGCAGTTCGCAGTCGCATATATTTGGAAATGTGAACAGCAATGCAAAAAAAAATCGTAATTGAGCATCAAGGCCTGCAGTGTAAACGTAGCCTAAACCACCTGGGTGGTTAAAGGAATAGTACACCCAAAACATGATTAGCCTTCATTTTCTACTCACCCCCATGCTGAACAACACTCTGGAGTACTTTTTT
>NW_015150516.1:982698-987433 GCF_000732505.1 Cyprinodon variegatus
AAAAAAGTACTCCAGAGTGTTGTTCAGCATGGGGGTGAGTAGAAAATGAAGGCTAATCATGTTTTGGGTGTACTATTCCTTTAAAGTTGCAAAGCATGCCATGTGGACTGCTCACCACTGAGTATTCCGTGGTTGAAAAATGCCTGAATTTTCGGAGGATGTCAAGGTTATACATGGGCTGATCAGGAAACTAAGCACTCAAATAAATAACTAAAAGGCATGAATATACAACATAACATTTAAAAAGGTTAGGATTTGTACTTTAAGCGTATTTTATGTCTAAATGTTTTACAGTTTTTGGGTGGTACTTTAATCAGAGAAGGTCCGTGGTGACTATGGAGGTAGTGGAATCTGGTAACAGGACGAGCGTCTTTGGTCTTATTGAGGCCAGACACAAATAAAAGTCCACATAATCTATAATCTAGTTGTGTTTCTTTGCTAAAATAGTTTGGGATCAGTTTTCATTTTGAAAAATCTGCTACCTACTGAGCTGCCTGTGTTCCGTCTCTGGCTGTGCCACTGTTTGCTGTTAATAGACTCTGAAAGCTTCTGTGTAGAGGTTCATCTCTGACCCATTGACACCGTCATTCGCACCACAACAGCGGGACTCGGGAGAGAACCTAGCTTCAAATTACCTCTCTGCTCAGACCTGTACTTTTTGTTGTGTCTCTGTTTTTTAAAGGATCGTGAGGGATGGAGGGCTGGGGTCATAGACTGCCTTGACCACAGGCTGACTGCTCGCCCTGAGCCCCTGGCGTCAGTGTCAACGGGAGGTGAATCAGACTATCTTCACTAGCAAATCTATCCCTGGGGATCCTAAAGCCCTCACGCCATCCCCACCTCCTCTCCCACCTCTTGCAAAACATCCTTTTAGAAGGGGTCCATCGGCCATTATGTCCCTCCTCACCTCTTTCACCATGCCAGCAGGGCGCTAATCTCTTTCTGCTGGTGTCGCTGTCTGCCTCCGCTCTCCAAGGACGGCTACCTTCCCTGGTCAAGGTGACGGAGAGTTTAGTTCCTCCTGCAGACCTGGACTGAGGGGTTTATGAATTACAGGGCTTGCTTAAGTGGTAATTTAGCCAGGAATTAAGGGATAACATGTATTTTAAGAGAGGAAATCCTTTGAGTTTCCTTTTTATAATAGAGCACCTACCTCACAGAGGGTAATTGGAGCCAGATGTTGCTCCATGCAGCATTTAAAAAAGCGCAGGCCTCTCTCTTTCCACCCTCTCTACAACGTGAAACATCTTGAAATTCTGTCATCATACCAGCTTTTGTGTGATTGCGTGCTTGCATGCACTCCCTGTGTCGGTGCCACATAATCACATTAGTTAGATTTAATCAAAGAAGAGGCAAATTATGCGCTCTTCCCATCAAATTTTGCCGTGTGACGAGCAGCGTGCAGAATCGACGAGTACAACCTATCCCTAAGTGCTTCGAATGGATGGTACAGGACTGGAGAAAAAAGGATGAAAGGGAATGCCTCACATGTGCACTGGCAAATTGTCTGCTAACACCGGCGAAGCAACACACTCTAGCTGGGAACGTGGCAGCCGGCTCCTAATAAGCAGCATGCACTATTTATGATCATAAACCAAGGGCAAGGAGGGTGAGCGCTGTCAAAATAAAAAAACATGTCAATCTTCGCTCCCCACTGTTACGCGAGCTCGTTGCCCGGCTGTTAACGCACTGTTTTTTCATGTTTTTTCTTCTTCTGTTTTTTTTTTTTTGCTTGTGATGTACAAAGGCGGGAAAAAATCACATCAAACCCGCAGATTTCATAAACTTCTACATATCTGAAAGGGGAGGCAGGAACGGTGGAGGAGGGAAAAATCAAAGGGAATATCAAAGTTAAGGAGAAGTACAGGAACACGTCTGTGAAAAGTAAATATTTTGTCCTAATGGTTTGCGTGTTTGCAGGGGGAAAAGAAAAAAAAAAGCGGAGATCTGAACCCCCGTTTCATTCCGGGGATGGTAAGGTGGGGAAGAACTGTTGCTTAGGTGGGGAAAAAAACCGGGCCAAGCTCCGTTTTTAATACTTCATAGGGCATCGAAAATTCTCTCTGAATTTCTTTAACTTCTCCCCGCTCTGTGCAATTATGCATGTTTATTCATTTTGATTAACAGTGATGAAAAGTCATGAGGCTGATAGATGAACATTTGTGCCACTGAGCGAGTGACAGTCCATCAGCAGCAGATGAAAGACCAACTTTTACACTTTTTTCTTTTTTTTTTCCCCCGCCTTGTACCTTCAGAAACAGCAGGTAACTGGAATGGTTTAAATATTTCACCCATCCGTCGGGACAATATTCAAAGACGGAGGAGGAATACCAACGGGTTTCACTTTGAGCTGGCGTGACACAAGTAATACGTTGATTAGCTGCTTTGGGCCCAGACTCCTTTCGACTTCTAACAGCTACTTGACTTCTTTCTTCTCAGAGACGTTCCACTTTGAATCTACCGGCCACTCGAGGGACACAAGGAGGGAGACACGGAAAAAGTTAAATATGGAGGGAGCGAGAAATGTAGCAGCCGTCAGGTTAAGACCTTCATTTTTCTTCAGGGTTTGTTCAGAACTTTATCTGAAAAGCATTTTTACCTGCATGTTTTCAGTTTTTGCAAGAAAATTATTAATTTCACAGTTACTTTAACAAAAGTTAATGACTTCTTGAATTGTTGAAATTGTTAAATGGTTAAACAATAAAAATATCTTTATAAAAAGTGACTATTTCAGTCTTAAAAATGTAAATAACAACCTTTCAACCACAGTAAGAACAGGCAGATGGTCACAGTCATCCTCATTTCTTCATGTATATCGTTTTCACTATTAAATATGACCGGCAGGCCTTGACAATAATTTTAAATGATGCCTTTTTGAAAAAGCCTTTTTGCTTTAAAGACCTTTTCACTGGTGTCATGATCAATCATCTTAAAAGCGTTCTGTTACTTTGCAAAGGTTTCAAACCGCTTTTGATGTTTTTTTTTTCTTTGTATTTGCTTCACTTCCAAGCAGCCAGAATTTCTTGTAATCTTTTGAGTTGGTTTAAATCAAAAGTTTTGTAGAATTTCTGAAGTTTGGCTTCTTTTCCCTGATCCCGAACCATAAAAAGCATGAAGGAAAAGGGATAGTTTGGAGGCTGAGGAAAGGAGAAGAAAACGACATCTTCAGTAAATGAACTGCATTTAAAAGGAACGGCTCTAAGACACACAGATATTTATCATTATTCACCTTATTGCTGGAAAATATATTATACTCTGTGTATCTGTCACTGTTTTTACTGTTTTACATCAATTTAATTTAGGAAATAACACATAGAGGTAAACTAAACCAATATAAGAAACCAAACTAAGATAGACCAAATTAGTTTAAACTAACTCGGGGCAAACTAAGGTAGCTATACTTTAATCTGAAAAAAACACATGAAGAGAAAAGACAATTAGGAGAAATTTATTGATAAAATTACTTTGTCTTTGGCGCTCAGACCTCGGCAGGAAACGTAGCGCAGAATTTTGATAGATATGCATGAACAGGAGTAAAGAATAGAGCTGGTTCAGTGAGACGGTCTGCTGAGCTTTATGGGGAGATCCTGATACTAGAGCTTCACTCAGGGACCTGGAAGATGGAAGTCCAGTCTGGATAACACAGGTTGAGAGAACCTGTCCATGATGAGCAAGCATGAAGCGACAGTGGAGAGGAAAAACTCCCATTTGCGAAAGAAACCTCTGGCAGAACAAGGCTCAACATGGCGGTCTTTTGCCAGACTGATTGAAATGAGATGCGGAACGCAGTAAGAGTCCGGGAAGAATGAAACTGATGACGCTTTAGCTACGATGGTGGAGGAGGGGCTGGAGGTGGGTTGAAACGGGGGTCATCTGAATGACGTCACACGGCGCAACCGCCACCTGCGCACTAGGAGAAGACAATTTGTGTAATGGAGGCCTTTTAAGGTAAACTTTGGCTGCCGATTGGCTTTCGTGGAGGCGTGGTTCAAAGCTGATTGGCTGTGCCACAGGTGGATGAAGGAGGGCGATCAGTTTCTTTAGCATAACTTCCGCCTAGGCTCCATTTAACGGTAGAATGAATGAAATTAGGAAAGGATACTCTAAGCTAAGATAAACCTGGCTAAGCTAAGCTTAATTAGCCCATGGCACCCAAGATGGAACAAAGTTAACATAAGGAAAAAGAAAAACTACATTATTAAACTATGTAATTAAAACATAAAATTGAGCTAAGGTAAAATAAATTCAGATCGATTTATATAGACCAAAATAACATTAACCACATTAACATGCTTAAACTCCATTTATTTGTATGACTTTCCAATTAAACACCCCACAGTAATCTCTATTTCTACTGTCTGGTGTCTATACTGTAAATCAAACTTTTTAAACTTCCGTTTATTTTTTTTTCCCACTCTGGAACACTAAAAGTTTTTCTTATCTTACTTAGCCTTATCACCTTCATTATGGTCGGGTAAACTTTACTGCACTTAAACAAGAAGAGGCAAACTAAATAAAGACTTTAGTGAATGAAACTAAGGTAAGAAATCAAAGCTACAGTAGGATTGAAAGCAAATGTTAGCTGTAGCAGGATAAACTCACAAAACTAAAGGTTTTTCTGGTTTCAATAAATTATTTTTTTTTCTGCATCTTTTCTTCAGGTGTCCAGATGCTAAAACAAAGATGTACCACATATAGAGCTAAAAGCTCTTTAGGAATATTCTATGGAAGAGGA
>NW_015150516.1:988096-993476 GCF_000732505.1 Cyprinodon variegatus
GGACTTTAATCTCAGAATTCTGACTTTAATCTCAGAATTTTGACTTTTTTTTCTCAGAATTCGGACTTTAATCTCAGAATTCTGACTTTAATCTCAGAATTTTGACTTTTTTTTCCAGAATTCTGACTTTAATCTCAGAATTCTGACTTTAATCTCAGAATTTTGACTTTTTTTTCCAGAATTCTGACTTTAATCTCAGAATTCTGACTTTAATCTCAGAATTCTGACTTTTTTTTCAGAATTCTGACTTTAATCTCAGAATTCTGACTTTAATCTCGGAATTCTGACTTTAATATCAGAATTCTGACTTTTTTCTCAGAATTCTGACTTTTTTCTCAGAATTCTGACTTTAATCTCAAAATTCTGACTTTAATCTTAGAATTCTGACTTTTTTATTGTCCGAATTCTGAGATTAAAGTCTGAATTCTGACTTTTTTCCCATACTAAACTGAAATAAAACTTAAAAATCATTTTTTTTTTCAGTGGCCCTAATCCTCTTCCGTAGTATTCTGCTTATTATCCAACTTGATTTTTTTTTTTTTGCAGCAAACTGGGGAAATATTGCATGAACTGTTTTTTTTTTTCTTTTTAGATTCAAGTAAACTGTTTAAAAGCGGAATAATACGTAATATCAGTTTGAAACTTTATGAAGAAATCTGGCCACAAGGAAACAAAATCAAGGAAAGGAAACAATAGATGAAGGTTTTTGCACATTTTCCCAATCTACAAAGGCTACGGTAAATCAAAGGGGAAACTGTATTCCTATTTTTTGTACAAGTAATCTTATAAGACAGTGACCATCTTTAAATATAGATTTTTATAAGAGGTAAAAAGTATGATGGTTGTAATTAATTAATTTGAGCCGGAAATATAATGGGGAAGGACCGCAACAAGCAACGTCAATCTTCCAGAAAGCAAGCAGTGAACATTTCCAGTGATGAAACATGGCTGTATTGCCGGGGACTGGACTGGACCAGAGGAAGAGAGATGGTGGAGGAGACCACAGCAGCTTTGGAGTATATTAATAAAAGAGGAAAAAAAGAAAGGAGAAGAAACAGCAATTTCCCCCCCAACAGCTGAGCACCTAGAGGTCATTATTTTCTGTGTAGGCTCGTAATGTGAAAGTCCCGACCCGTGTTTGGTGAAACTTCCTTCTGTTAAATCAGCTGTAAATAATGACTTGGTCAGACTTATTTCTCTACCTTGACCTCTGGCATTAAGGCAGCAACAATCTGTAAACTGGGATGTTTGATCATGACAGGCCTCCAACATGAAGTCAATTATTAAAGGTTATTATTTTGTTTTCTCATGTGTCAAAGCAGAAACAACTGAATTACAGCAGGCATCATTATGGGAGCCTTACTTTGTCTCTCTTCCTAATCCGCAGCTAAAACTTCCACCCTGAAGACAAACAAGAAAGTGTGAGTTAAGAAAAGGCTGTAAGCCTCAAAAAACATTACGCCGTTTTTCGCCACCTCAAGGTCTTCGTAAATGTGTTAAATATTAAAATTGCGGTCAAGGACAGAGTGAAATAAGCTCTGAAAGACCTAAAAGCTTTAATTTAGGGATATTTTGGTCAACATGAGAGACAGCGAAGAGATGTAAACCTCTTCAAAAGCGAGCCACACTTTTATCAGGCATTTAACAGAACATCCAAAAGTCATTTTAAACAGGAAAGGTGTTGAACTCCTTTCACTGGGTCCTTTTCATGTAGTTTTCAGCAAATCCCACATATTTTATATCAGGTAAATATTATTAGAATAAATGCATAAATAGTTTACAAGTGGGCAGGGGCGGATTTGGGAAATGTGGGGCCCTAGGTAAAGACAGGCAGGGGGCCCTCTACTGTAAGAGCCGAGTTCGCTGCTTTTAGATGTTGTCTCCAAAGTCTCCAGTAGCAGAAAAAAGTGGCTAGATTTGGCGCTAGGAGCTTTTTTGAAATCAAAGTGCTAGAGGGGTCTGAAAAATGGCTAAATATAGCGACTAAAGTGCTAAGTTGGCAACACTGCTCTTTGCATGGTTTGTTTTCAAATGGTTTGCTGCTGTCTGATTGGACCTTTCTGAACATGTGCAGCAAATGGACTGATCCAATATGGTGGACACTGAAGGGGGGGCTGAGACACACTTAATATTATTAGCCTTCTGATGGCATTTTAGCCAAAGGATTTTTATCAAAAACATAATTAATGTGCACAAATAAGGAATAGTTGTATTAACAGAGATAATGGGGCCCCAAGTTCCTTGGGGCCCTAGGCAGCTGCCTAGTATTGCCTACACTGCAAAAATGGTCTAGAAATAAGTAAAAATGTCTTAAATCAAGCGTATTTACCGTTCATTTTAGTAGGTAAATGGGATGATTTGCCAATGGAATGAGTATTTTTACTCTTAAAATAAAATTATTAGATAATATGCACTTGAAATAAGACAATGTGGTTGCTATTTCTTATTTTAAATGTAAATTGTCTTGTTCCATTGGCAAAGTATCTCACTTACCTCCTCAATTCAAGAACAAATGCACTTAGTTTAAGAAAAAGTGACTTATTTAGATGTTCATTTTTTGCAGTGTAATGGTAAATCCTCCCTTGCAAATGGGGGATGTATTAAGAGAAATACAGTTTTCTGATTGATAGACTAGAACTAAGAAAGAATCTAAATCAGAACCCATCAGGCGACATGAAGTAGGCCGTTTTCCACATATGGAGAACGATTATGAGCAAAAATTACCCCTAGAAGACATTAACAGTTGATCCAGGAGGTAAAAAGATTCAAGAACAAAAAGCTCTGTTCTGTTATCCACACTAGAGAGGCGCTCTTATTAGCCAGTCTTGCTATCATCACGATAAAAACGAGCGAAAGTGTTGCTGCTTTGCAAACGTTTTTTATAATATGTACGAGGCCAGGGAAAAAAGGTGAATTAACCATGGCAAACTGCAAATATTGCTAAAGCTGCATTCATATAAATGGTAAAATGGTAAATTACCTTTACACTACATTAAGTCATTCACTTATACACCAATGTGTGAGCTACACTGTAGCCACAGCTGGCCTGGGGCTCACTGACAGAAATGAGGCTGGTCTCAACCCTTCGATTTCAGGGCAAACTCCTACATCTGACGCCACTGTCGGCCTAAACTAAAGTTCTTGTTCTTTCTCTCATAAAAAAAAGGGTAGGAAAAAGGGTCCAAGTTTTTGTTTGTACTAAAAACTGATTATCATGAATTGAAAGACATTTCCAGATGGATTTTAAGTGAATAAAATACCACTTAAAATCCTTTAAAACAGCAGAACAAGCATCACAGAACAAAAGAACTGCAAAAACGATATAAAAATAAGTAAAAATTTCTTAAATTAAGTGTATTCACCCATAATTTGAGTAGGTAAATGAGATTATTTGCCAATGGAATAAGATAATTAGATAAAATGCACTTGAAATAAGACAATGCCATTGTGTTTTCTTATTTTAAGTGTAAATTGTCTTGTTCCACTGGCAAAATGTCTCTTTTACCTCCTCAATCCAAGAACAAATGCACTTATTTTAAGATAAAAATGACTTATCTAGATTTAGATTTTTTGCAGTGAGTTTAGCTTAAAACTGGAAAAAAATCCAAATCTAGATTAGTGATTTTTTTCTTAAAATAAGGGCATTTGTTCTTGGATTGAGGAGGTAAAAGAGACATTTTGCCAATGGAACAAGACAATTTACATTTAAAATAAGAAAACACAATTGCATTGTCTTATTTTAAGTGCATATTATCTAATTATCTTATTTTAAGAGTAAAAACACTCATTCCATTGGCAAACAATCTCATTTACCTACTCAAATTAAGGGTAAATACACTTAATTTGAGAAATATTAACATATTTCTAGATCATTTTTCCAGTGCAGCCAAGTTAATTCATCCAGGAGGTGTCCTCTGATTATTTCTGGGAACTAAGAGCTCAATGAAAATCTGCTTTGTAAACCAAATATTTAACTATTTCTTCCCCTTTTTAGCCATCTACTTCATTTTGACACACACACACACACATATATATATATATATAAACATGTTTGCAGGCCTTAGTTACCTGTTTGCTCTTTATATATTCTTATCTATGTTCTTTTCTTAAGAAAAATGAGCCCATGCTGTGCTGTTACCTCCTATTTGGTTCTTTAAGAGCCTTTTCTCTGCCCTCTCAGCAGGATAAACATGTATATTGTATATACTTGTTGATTATAGTCATTTTTATGTGACATCCATAAATTTATTACAGCAGATGACCCCACCTAGAAAAAAAAAATAAAAAAGATCCCTGTGCGGAGAGAAAACAGGGAAGAAAAATGATAGTAGAGGAATGATAACAACATCTAAACACTCTGACTCTGGAGGCCGGGCTAATGAACGTGCGAGGACAGGAATAGAGAGTGAAAGAGCCAGGGCCGTCTTCCAAAATATCCACTCCCACATAGGTCAGTGGACTTTTGGCTACATCCTGAGTGGCGCTGAGGAGGGATGGGATGGGAGGGAGGGGAGAGAGCCGTTTAAATGCCTGGGATCTGAGGAAAGAATTTGCTGGGGCATGGGAATGGCAGTGTCACGGCAGTCGCCAGAGAACGCTCTTAAAAAACGCCGCCGCGACACTCGAGCCTGCCTAGGAACACTGTCACTCCTCAGCCTCAGATTCCCCCTCACTCTCTCTCTCTTTTTTTTATTTTTATGAGTTTGTTTTTCAAGGACGAGAAACCCTGTTTGCTCAAGATGTTCTCTAAACAAACGCAGTGTGAATAAAGAGGATTATTTACCGATGTCAGATTAGACTGAGTTCTGGAGAGGAGACACGGACCAGCTGCAGTACAGTACCTTCTCGGGAACATTCCTGTTACATCCACCTCTATTTTCTCAGGGGATTTTGAAATGTTTTTGCAAGGGAAGCGTGCATGAACAGGGAAAAATGTAGGATTAATAGCAACATCAGAGTATAAGACAAACAGAAGGATGGAATTACAGTGCCCCGCAAATCTGTTCTCACTCCTTGAACTTTTCCAAGTCTAGTCACATCATAAGCAGAAACCTTCAGTTGGTTTTTGTGTGACAGACCAACAGAAAGCTGTGCAGGACTGTAAAGATGATATATATCTGAAAAGTGTGGCATATATATCTGATTAAACAATCTGTAGAACTACCTCTCAGGCTTTTCTTATTGTAATGAAAAATACTGCGCCCGGAAGCTCAATCAGAGCAGACGGAAAGTCTCTGAACACTAGGTTTTAGGCCATGCCACAGATTCTCAGTCATACTTAGGGTTGGACTTTATGCTTTGATATAATCAAGTGGTCTGAAACTCCTTCCTGCAGTCCCACTGTGTCCTGCACCTTTTCAATGCATCCCTGCTCCATCAC
>NW_015150516.1:996607-1005535 GCF_000732505.1 Cyprinodon variegatus
CTCCTGTTCATGCATCTCTATCAAAATTCAGCGCTATGTTTCCTGCCGAGGTCTGAGCGCCAAAAACTAAGTAATCGCATTGATTTCTTCTAATTGTCTTTTCTGTCTGTGTGAGTTTTCCAAATTGAAATATATTTTACAAACGTTGAAATCAGTGATTATGTTACTGAGATAACACAGGTAAATATAACAAACGTCTTCCATAATCAAAACATAAATTTGTCTGCTGTGAAAAGTTTTCTCTGACTTCATAAATACGTGTTGGTGTTTGGATTCCGTGCATATGCATGAGTCTGCACGCCACATGCAGGAATGTGAGCAAACCTCCATCGCTTCATGATTAAATTCCACTTTCAACTTTGAAGGTGCACTCCAAACATAGGCAGAGTGTGAGTGTGTGAGTGTCGTCGGCAGCCGATAATTTATTTATGTTTTGAGACCAAATCTGGGTCACTGGAACCTCTCTGTCCTTCTCCTCCTCCTCCCACCCTGGATCCCTCTGTTCCCCGAGCGGGAGGGAGGTGCTGTTGACTAACCGCAGATAACAACAACGCTACACTCTTGTAATTTATTATAATTACTGGCAGGTCCAAAGAGGATAGTGTTCATTTCTAATGTGGAGAGTTGGAGGGGGATCCACCCGAGTCCCACAGAGAGGAGTGCTGGTCAGATTAGAAAGTAAACAACACAGAGAGGATTTGGATTCTTTATCTGAACAAAGTTGCTGATATTGTTGTGATCACAGTTGGTCTGGCTGTCGATTGACCGAAGTGGCAAACTGGGAATCTCTTGTCACCTTCTTTTTTTACCGTCCTCCCCCCACGTCTTCTCCTTTTTGCTTTTGTAAAATGCTTGATGATATTTACGGGGTCTCCTGTGGCGTTCCTTGGCCTCATTCTAAACAAATAATGGACACTTCCTCAGTCCGTGCTGGGAATATTTCACACATAGGAGGAGGGGAGTTTGTTAAAGAGGGAATCAGTCATTTGTTAGAAATAATGTGGAAAGATGACTGAAGCACCACAGAACATAGACGGCAAATAGAAATGAATTTTTATGATTTATTTTTCTCTATTAAACTATTTTTTAATGCCACGTCCTTCCAGTTATCTCCTCATTTCCATATTTGCTTTATGATAATTAATTAGAAAATCAGAAAATTTATTTCAAAATATGAATTTAGGCTCATTAAAATTATCATTACCACATTTTTTTATTTAATTCCTTTCAGTTAAACTTCATTTGTTTTGGATGCCCTGATGTATTCTAATAATCTAGATTAAAAAAAAATAACTAAAAAAAAGTTTAAAACTTCAAGATGGAAAAAAATAAAAACTTACAAAAACTCTTTTTTAATCTTTAATCTGATTACCTGATAAAAATCCAATTAACAAGAAAAAAGCAAAAAAATAAATAAAACAAAAACAGGAAAAAAGTTGTATTTTCTCTGTCTGAACACGTTATTGAGTAAAAAAATTATATTAGAAAATGAATGGAAAATAAAGAAAACATCAGTTTTTTAATGGCTATTTTTTAGTTTAATTAAATACCAGGAAATAATTCATCTTAAATGTGAAAAAAACAGGAAAACTTAATTATTTACACCTTTTACCTTAAAAATAGATAATTAATGATAGATTATACATTCAGCTATTCTGTGCCTGCTGGTTATTTCGTGAGCTTTTTTTTTTTGCTTTATACGTAGCTTTAAAATTGTGTAGCTGTACATTGGAAAATATCTAAATCTAGATAAGTATTTTTTTTCTTAAAATAAGTGCATTTGTTCTTGGATTGAGGAGGTAAAAGATCAATTTTTGGCAATGGAACAAGACAATTTACATTTAAAATAAGAAAACACAATTGCATTGTCTTATTTCAAGTGCATTTTATCTAATGGTCTTATTTTAAGAGTAAAAATACTCATTCCATTGGCAAACTATCTCATTTACCTTCTCAAATTAAGGAAAAATACACTTAATTTAAGACGTTTTTGCTTATTTCTAGATTGTTTTTCCAGTGTAAGGTGTTTGCTCATCCCCTGCTGGCTGAGGGCCTTCGATGATGATCAGGTGGTTCTACTCTTTTACTCATCCAGGTGTCCAAATGAAAGTCCTGCTAACAGACTAAAAACAGACTATGGACCATATGAGTTGAGCTGCTTCCTTCCTTTTAAGCCATTTTTAACAAAACAATAACCAGACAGGCTCTGGAAAAGATCTCAGACCTTTATGTTTCTCAGATAATGGTCAAGTTTTTGGTTTATTTTGTGAATTAATCTATTATCCTGATCTAAAAAATATCCATTCTTGGATGTTTTGTAATATACTTTTGAGACATACAATATGTGTGAACGTTATCAGATGTTTGCGGATTTTTTATAGTTATGTAGCAGCTAGTGTTTGTAGAAAAAGAAGATGAGTAGATCGATCAAAAAAACCAAAATCAGCCACTGTGGTCCTGTGCAGTCTAGTTCTAGAGTTCAATTCAACACTTCAATTAAAAAGAAATGTAAAATTAGTCATACACTGGAAAAAATCTAAATCTAGATAAGTCATTTTTTCTTAAAATAAGTGCATTTATTCTTGGATTGAGGAGGTAAAAGAGACATTTTGCCAATGGAACAAGACAAGTTACGCTTAAAATAAGAAAAAAACAATTGTATAGTCTTATTTTAAGTGCATAGTATCTAATTATCTTATTTTAAGAGTAAAAATACTCGTTCCATTTGCAAACTACCTCATTTATATACTCAAATTAAGGGTAAATACACTTAATTTAAGAAATGTTTACTTATTTTTAGATAGTTTTCCAGTGTAATAAGTCCCTGGACTTGCAGAATGCATTGAGATTCAACATTCAATTTTTATGTAGAATATCAGCTAATTTCATTGTTGAAAAGTCGTAAATATTTAAAGGATTTTGTTATAACATGTTTTTTTCTGCGTTAAGCTAAAATATGATTTTTTATTTGCTACATAGCTCAGCTTAAAGCCTAAATTCTTGATATTAAGATTAAGTATTTACTGAAAAATATGACTTACCTGATTATCTGTTATTCAGTGGATTCCAGATCATAAACTCGACTTAATTGTTGATAAATATTAGTTTCTTAAAGCTGCAGGTGTAATCATAAAAGAAAGAAAGGAAGTGTCTTTATCTAGATAGAGATTTATAAAGAAATCCCAGCTTTTATTCATTTGTATTAGTTTAAGCAGCGTGAGATGAGGCTTAGAAAAGCATCCAAAGGTATTTAGGTGAATCTCATGGTTGAGTCTTCCTCTTATCAAAGCAGGGACGTTAGTTTTTGCAGGTATTTTTGCAGCTGCAATTAATAGATGCATGTATTTTCTCTTTCAGGGGAAGCACAGGATGTTGTCGTACACAGATCACATGCTGAGATGGTAAAGAAACCGTGACTCAAAAGGAACATTTCTTGACGAACATCCCTTTTTTTTCTTCCCTCCCTCCTTTTTAAACCATCACTCAGATTAGGTGCTGCTCAAAAAAAAAAAAAAACAAATAATTTTGCAGTCATTAGTTTGCAATTATAGCACAACTATCTGCCAGCTTTGCAATTATCAGTGTGGAATATGCAAATCCGGCTGATTTCATGGACTGATTCAGGGAAAAAACAAAGCCACAAAGAGTTGAGGATGCAAGAGATTAAAAAAAGGACCAAAAATTGTCTTGGAATGAGCTTGAAAAAGAAGTTAATCAACAACGTGTTAATTGAAAACAACTTCTATAATTGTTGTATTACAAGCGCAAACACTACTTCACTTAAATATTGTTAATGCATTTTTTTTTGTCGCACCTATTAGAGATTCTTGTCTGAGAGTTAATTTCATTATGCTAATCAGACCCTCATCCGTACAGAACCTCTGCTTTGATCCGTGTTAGTCGTCGTGATCTTCAAAGACAACGTCACCACTCTCTTTAAATGAATTTTACATTTTTTAAAGGAATCTCATGGAAATTAGTTGGTGGGGGAGGGGGTTGTTAATTATTTTTTTATGATGTGTCTCTGTTTTTTTTTTACTGTCGTGGCTGGATTTTATTCCAGTGTTTTAGTGGGAGGAAACATGGAGACGGGACGGTGGGGAGAGAGGGAAGGATTTCAGATGTAAAAGATTAAAGAAGCTGTGAATCCCACATTTAATTTACTTTACTGTTTAATATGCTGTTTTTTTGGTCTCAGTGTGAAAAAAAAAGAAAGTTTTCCCAAATTTTCCTTTCTCATTTCCTGCCTTACGCTCTGCCCCCTTGCTGCTCCTGGTCTTCCCAACCAGATTCTCTCTCACACAGCGAGAGCTTCCTGTCCGGCCCCGGCCGTCTTTAAATTTTAGCCGCAAGGGATGCAGGTCTTCTGCAGGAGGAGGAGGTACGTCGGTGGGGGCACCACCCGCAAACATGTCTGCATTATTAAAGCAGGACAGCGCTGTGAATCAGAGGCCTGGAATTTGTCTGTAAAACCGGGCCTAAGGCGGTACGAGTGATCAAAAATAAAAGACGAGGCTCCTGTCGGATTGTTTGTTTATCATTCCTGTAATGTTCCTGAACATTTTTCATGCAAAAAAGGCTGTAATCCCATCATCATCTTCGGCTAAAACAAACACAGATAGAAATGTGTAACATCGTCTCCGCAGATTATTTGAAGGAAACTATTTAAAAATATTTCAAAGACTTTTTTAATTGAAAACAGAGCAAATTTATTGAATATTAAGGATTAGATTTTGCCTGTTTGTTTAGCCAGGGTGTTGCATCACATTTCCCATTAAAAATACAACATGTGAAAATCCTTCAATTCATAAATTAAAACATTTATATTTCGGATGCAGTTTGTTTGAATTATTAGTATCAATTAAAGAAAAAAAAAAACATTTTTTTAGTAATTATACAATACCATGGTAACATATTCAACCTATGCATGTATATGTCGCATCGTGTGATTTGTTTTCTTGTGATTAAAAACAAATATGTATCATTGTAGGGATGCCACTTTGATATGATGAGATTGATAGTCCATAATCGTCTGTAGTGATATTCTCTTGAGTTTCAGCTGATGGGAGGGACCTCCATGGCAAACTGCCTTATGAGAGGGGTCAGATTAAAGAGAATTAAATATTTTTAAAGTAAGACGATAGTTACAGATAACGCGCCCGGATAAGGGTACAGAAACAGCAAGTCTGAACATCCCTATGCCCAACATCTTAATAAGGTGAATGGGAGATAAAATCTGCAAGAGGCCTAAAATTGTAGTTTTCCATTCAAGTGCAAAGCCAGGGTGCTAGCGTTTTCTTACCAACCTGCAAGAGTCAGCAAGGAATTTACTGAGGTGGTGTGCATGCAGCTCTGACATTAGTACAAATCAGCTCACTATTGGCCATTCAACAGCTATAGTGAAAATAATCTATTTCAAAGGAATTCAGTCATTCAGCTGAGCTAAAAAATCTTAAAGAAAGAACTCTAAGGTCAGAGTGGGTTGGATTCTCTACCTTGAGGTCTACAACAACAATTAAACATTGATTGGTTGGACATAATTTGGGCTCTGGGACCAAGGACAGCTTATATCGGTTCTATACAAGAAGCCCATCATGAGTCTAGGCCATGTAAGATAAGACCATGGAAGAAGGAATAAAAGATCAGCTAGATTACGTATGGTCACGTTGACGCCCTCAAATGACATTTAGAAAGGCTGTGGACTCTATATTTGAAGAGGATACAACATAGAGACAATCAAAAACACTTCCCTAACAAGGTGTAGTGACATGGCCTCATGATCAAGGTGACTAACCAACCTAGAAACAGAGATCTTCTTGGTTGGACAGTGGCTAAAAACTAATAAGGTGTGAAAATATGGAGCTGTGTTAAAACTAAACTTTGTATATATAAACAATACACCCTCTAGCCTTAATTTTCAGCAATTCACCTACATTTTCATTCTTCTTTGTATGTAGGGGTAGTTGACATAATGAGGAGTAGGGGGTGTGACTTTAGCTCTTCAGAGATGCTGACTTGCAGAGGAAGGGCCAGAGATAATTACCCAGAAAAGATGGGGGACAGGGATTATATTGTTCAACTTGCAGTTATTTTATTTTCTTAACTTTTAAACCAAAACAAAAAGGCATGTGCAACCCTTGGTTTAGCAGTTTCTCCCAGGCAACAGAGGCAAGGTGAGACATCACTCTGAAGCTCAGATAGAAGTAGTGGGAAATCGGTGAGGGAGCACCAACAGAGAGGGCATCAGAACTAAGACAAGGTGGCCAGCTGTGCCCCCTGTGGAGCTAAGGAACCACAGCGAGAAATCAAGGAGCACAGTGGTAGATAGGTGTAGCCTGCCTGGCAAACAGGGGGCCGAAGATGGGGGCTGGCAGGGAGGAGGATATCGTTACAATAGAGAAACCCGCTAGGGTGATGGAAAGTGGAGAGCTAGGGACAGCTGGCGATAGCCTCTAGCAAACTGCGGGAGATTAAAGACAGACAACGGTAGATCAGAGAATCAACCCTGGTAAACAGAGTGCCAGAGCATGGCCTTGGTGGCTAGCTGGTGTCTGAGCTGTAAGTAGGATGACGAAACAGACCTTCTAGGGCTAAATCAGAATTGCCTTTTTGAAGGCCACCTAAAATTGTCTTAAGAGCATTCATCACTTCATCCTTTGTCAACATTATTTCCTCTATCTTAAAACTTGATTAAAAAAGGCTTTGCAACCTCTTTGATTGTTGGAATTACGGTATGCGCATACGTAAATACACCGTCGCTTATATAGCGGAAAGTCAACTTTGCAGCGAGGGGTGTCCCAATTCTTAGGGAAGGTTACAAAGCTCTAACAATTGTTGTTAAATTTGAGGGTGTTATGGTTTGCTGTGTGCTCCTGTTATTTCCAAGTCCACACTTTTCTGTGTTCTTCTCAAGAACATTCTTGGCGAGGACACGAGTCCGTACTCGCGTTCTAGTGAATTGAGAAGCCGCCTGAGTTTAAGCAATTTGTTTTTAAAGGCATACTATGCAATGTTTTTCAGTTAATTAATGTGTTCCATAACGTTTTGGATGATTAAATGAGTCATTTCAGGTCGAACAAAGGTTTTCTTGGCCGCCCTGGTGGTCTGTAGGGGAAATACCGTACTTGCAGCGCGAGAGTCGGTCTTGCTTTACGGCGAGAACTGCTACATGACCCGAGTGAAAAGCATGCTCGTTGCTAGCGCAGTGGCAATATTTGTGCAGTTATCATGGTTAGTTAACATGCTAAATTTTAAAACTCGAAAATTGGAACAAAATAGTCACTTATTTACGACAGTGCACTTCTACTTTCGCCCTCTGGGGGGAGCCTCGCTGGAAAATCCACACCGGTTGCATAGTATACCTTTAACATAAATATTGTCGCAGTCATCAATCTAATGCTCTTTTGTAGTATATGTGGGATTTTGCAAATACTGAACCTTTATTCAATCATGAATACTCATGTTGTTCATATTTATTCTACCTCAGCCCTATTTAGTTTTCAAAAAACATGACAGAAAATATCATATATAGGTTTTTATATGTAATGGTTTGTTATGATGATTCTGCATGGAATCAAATCAGGGCCCCTGAGTTTAAGTATTGGAGGGTCTGAAGGGATTAGCTCCACTTTAACGCAGCATCCTTGAATTTCAAAAGAGAATTTTAGATTCCGATTAATCAAAATAGCTTTCCTCTTCTTCTACATCGAGCTTAATTGGGTCCAGAGAAAGAAGAGTTTGTGAAGCAGGTTTTAACTTTGATTAGCGAGTGCAAAAATCCTTTTAAAAAGTTTATACTAAATACCAGGAGTAGATATTAAAGTCTTGGTAGGTATTTTAGTGTATAATAGGTAGTAAATGGATGAGGCATAATTACTGTTATTGCTGCAGTTACAATTTTACTTCTTTATTTCTAAAACATAAATTCTTAAACTTTTATTAAATATTTTCTATATATGTTAACTATTCTGTTAGCTGTTTTTTTTGTTTTTATATACATTTCATATTTTTTTCCTATATTATCATGTTATCAATTTTAATTTTTTAAAATATTTGTATTGTTTTAGTATTTCTAGAAGGTCCCTGTTTTGTTTTTCTTTTTTCATTTGCCCATTTGATCCCTTTTAAAATTTAATTTACATATTAAACCGATAATTTTTATAATTGCAACTCATAACACAGAACATACAAATGTTTGCATAAAATAAACCAATCAGATTCTTTGTTTCATTAACTGATAAAATACATATTTCTGCCTCTTTCTACCAAATCTAAATCCTTCAGGGTAGGACCTGAATCCTGTGCAGCTGCTGTACCATCCTGCACGCAGCCAGTTGTCCCCGGTTGTTTACGTGTCACCGTGTCCTTGTTGGATAATATCATATAGGTGGACGTGGCAGATTGTGCTTACCTACTAAATCCGGCATTAGAAACATTTCTGAAAAAGCCTCTTACAGGCCAACAAAACATCAAATCTGTCCTGCCTCAACGCTCAGGCGTCCTGCCAGATCTACTCAGGTAATGCACGCTGGAAGCTGACTGCACAAATCTACCGCCGGCTGTGCCTGGGATACCGCGGCTATAATTTTCCATCATCTATCATTTGAGAACCATACTGTGGCATGTGAAGTAATTAATTAGGAAGACAAATACAGGCAGGGAGGGAGGTTTATGTCAATGGGAGTTGTGTTTTGATGGATTGGACGGCAGATTTCTGGGGTTGAAATGGAGCTTTGGGATAAGCTTTTTTTTCTCCTGTAATTCCCCTGATCACTTCAACTCTCAGGTCTATTCCTCCTCTTTATATCCCTTCCGTGTTTAAGCCGTTATTCTTGGCTAAATATGGTCTAACCCACAGAAGTTAAAGGTACATTAAACACAGCGATCCCAAGGCAGTACCAACTTTTACTCCCAGTACTTTGAAGCTAC
>NW_015150516.1:1006071-1006423 GCF_000732505.1 Cyprinodon variegatus
GATCAAGCTCAGTTTGATGGGAAGGACGAAATCCTTAAACAGCTAACCAGAGGTATGTTAGAATGATCTATGAAACCATAACAGTAAATTAAAATAGATCTTTAGGTCTGAAAGGGGGTCTTAGCTCCCTGCCTTGAGCCCATTGCAGTCTCTAACAGTTTCTATTGTTGTTTTAGCTCCACCCAGCTTCCTTTTAACACTGATCAGCTTTCCTCTCATAACCCCCAGCATAATGCTGCCACTTCTTTGCTTCTCTTGCTTGATTATGCTCAAACTACTCACTGGAAAAAAATCAAAATCTACATAAGTCATTTTTCTTAAAATAAGTGCATTTTTTCTTGAATTTAGGGGG
>NW_015150516.1:1008476-1010130 GCF_000732505.1 Cyprinodon variegatus
AAAGGTATACACTTTAGTCTGTAATATAAGACGGCAATAAGATAAAAGAATGCTTGTGACTGTATTTTAACATTATGTTTTAAAGGATACACTAAAAAGATGATCTAGAAATAAGTAAAAATTTCTTAAATTAAGTGTATTTACCCTTAATTTGAGTAGGTAAAGGAGATAGTTTGCCAATTGAATGAGTAATTTTACTCTTAAAATAAGATAATTAGATAATATGCACTTGAAATTAGACAATGCAATTATGTTTTCTTATTTTAAGTGTAAATTGTCTTGTTCCATTGGCAAAATGTCTCTTTTATCTCCTCAATATAAGAACAAATAAACTTATTTTAAGAAAAAATGACTTATCTAGATTGAGATTTTTTGCAGTGTGAATACCTTTTCTAAGTAAAAATGATCTGAATTTGAATGATGATAGTCGGCAGCCTCAAAAAGTTGCGATAATAATGTTAAAATCTCAAAGTGAAACTATTTGGTGTTGCAGGAAACTGTCATGATCCGTTTCAGGTGGGAAATAAATACTGGCTTATTCTGTGCAGCGTGCAGCACCTTGCATAGTCCCAACAGGTGCCTTTCTGGACTTTGCGGGTGTTGATCCAATGCCAGCTGGCTGAGCGGATGGATGACCAACCACCAGGCTCCTTCCTTCCTTTCTTTACCACTTTTCCTCCCCAAAAAAAAACGTTGGAAGAAAAAGGCGAGGAGAGACCAAGAAGCGGATAGTGATCTAAGGACCAGAAACTGATTGGTTTTCAAAGGGCTTGGCACAGACCCACTGCCGGAGGCAACCTGCCAAGGAAAGGTTCCTGTGTACTTCCAACAGCAGTAAATGGGAAGTCTAATCAGGGCTATATTGAAATGGTGATTTCCGCCACGGACACATCATACCGATCCACACGAGGGCTGGCAGTCCTGCATGGACACGTTATACAATCCCACGCGCATGCTTTATTCATGTAGATACACCGTGTCAAAGAGAGGCTGCTCCATGGCAAGAAATATATGCACACAGATAGCCGAGTATACACATGTTTACACATGCATGCACTGACACTACAAGCCTAAGCTTTGTGAATAAGACATTTATGTTATCTATACTGCATGTTACAGAGGTATAAATATGTTTGCACCAAAGAAATATTACAGTTAAAAAAAAAGGGGTTATTCCTTTGATTTTTGGTGCCAGTCTTTATAAAGTGAAGCACTTTTCCTTAAAGGTTGCTTATTTGAACATGAGTGGATTATAGCAAATTCTAAATATCTACAATAGATGTTCTGGGTTTTTATCTTTTGACATATTACCTCTGCTCGGTGTCTCAGTGGGTAGCACTGCCGCCTTGCAGCAAGAAGGTTGCGAGTTCGATTCTGCATGGAGTTTGCATTTTCTCCCTGTGCATGCATGGGTTCTCTAAGTCCAAAAACATGACTGTCAGGCTTATTGGCTTCTCTAAATTCTCCTTAGGTGAGAGAGTATGCATGAATGGTTGTGTGTCCTGTTTGTCTCTGTGTTACCCTGCGACAGACTAGGGACCTGTCCAGGGTGTACCCCACCTCTCGTCCGTAGAATGCAGGAGATAGACACCAGCACCCCTCTTAACCCTGCTTGGGATAAGCGTAACGGGAAATGTAGGGAGCTTTAAAGCTC
>NW_015150516.1:1011365-1014093 GCF_000732505.1 Cyprinodon variegatus
AATTAGAAAAGCCCTCCACAAAATTGTGTCAATGCATTTTCAATAGTTCTATGCACATCACCCCTACTTCCTGGATTTAAAGCAGTTCCTTTAATTCCTGTCTTTCATTACTGGATAACCTGATTAATCCAGGTGTGTCTGGCCATCGTCGTCATGGTTACTGGGCACAGGTACACCTGAATTAATCAATTCCTTCAGTAGAGAAAGCCAGGAAACAAAGACGCTGCATTAAGTTCAGGAAGTTGTGGAGTCATGCATAGAGCCCTTTAGCCCTATCCAAGATTTCCTGGATAAAAAGTCCCTGTCTGAGGGTAGAACGTTCAGATTACTCGGCGAACGAGGCTATAGTTGAGGTGAGGGGTTGATTTCTGCTGCCATATGCTGTGTGCATTTGTTGTCCTTCACTTCAAACCAGATTTGGATGTGTACACTCTGGAATCCAAAAAGGACCAAAAAAAAAGAAGACAACAATAGGTGGATGAAGGATGAAGCTTAAGTCTTTTGAGGGCTTTAAGATATTCAAAGGACTCTCGACCTTTATATTTGTACTACCGCCACCTGCTGGACTGGAGGTGTAGCGCAGGATTCTTTACAACCTCCCCTTACGTCGTTAGGCCTATTTATATACCTTTTCCGCAACCTTTTTGTGCAGTGGGAACAGAAAGCAATCAAAGAGGGTATCCCTTTACCTGGCTATGTAAAAAATAGTTAAAAGTATTCATATATTGGGACTTATAGTAGCAGCGATTCAAAATGGCCCTTCCAAGTCAAACACCAGCCGGATGGAATCACACTTCCATGCAACTCCAAGTAAAATCCCCTCCAACTTCCAGCCACTGGAGAGAAACCCTAGCCTCGTGAGACCATCCTGATCTCGCGAGCTTTCAAGGTTTCACTCACAGATCAGTCTGGAGACTCTCCATTAAAGAAAATTTGGAGCCGTTCACCAAACGAACGTCCAATCAGCGTTGGCTTTGAGGCGGGTTGAGGTGTGACGCAACGAGAAGCGCGACAGTTCAGTCTAAAGAACATGGCGGCTTCAGCCGATGAAACTAGCGTTAGCGTGGCTATCGAGCAAGTTTTATCGGAATTCCAGAGTATTTCTTCACTAAAGGAAGAGCAAAACACTGCTCTGGAGGCTTTTCTCAGAGGAAAAGATGTTTTTGATCTTCTCCCGACTGGTTTCGGCAAGAGTTTGATCTTGTGGTTGTGTTTTGTCGTCGCTGTTAGTACGTCATATGCTTCGTTGATCTGATTGGTTTATTTGGCCCGTCTATCACCAACATAGGCCAATCAGCTAACCAGTATTTTCGCCCCTTCCCAAAATCACTTCAACGGAAGGTTACCAGATGGATATGCGGAGCAAATCCATCAAGTTAGTGAAACCCTCCTTCTGGGCATGCATATTTTGTTGCTTTGACTGCACACTTTTATTAAATTACGGGGTCTGACCAGGAGATGACGCTTCTCTTTTGAACTTATTGTACACAAATCATGCCAAGGGCCCATCAAGGAAAGTGGGGAAATTGTGAATGGCTACTACTGTACAGAGGAAAAAGGGCCTCTAGACACTAGAAGTGATGTAACTCTGTGAATGTTGTTGAACAGAAACAGTGGGAGGTAGGAAAACAGCAAAAGATATTGACAATATTCCTCTTTCTTTTTGTAACTAACACAGTAGATATGTCTCTGAAACCCTAAATGTCAGGGCGGAAGCTTGTAATAAGAGGTCAAAAGCCAGAGCAACGAGGTAGAAGTGATGTCTCCATCTGGATCATTGCTGGACGAGGAGTTTAAATGAAGTCCCTGTCTTTTTTCCCCCCTCACATGTACATTTACAAAGGTCAGCGCGTGGCTTTATCTCTCGCCAGCCGTGTGGATTAACGAGCCCCGGCTCTGCGCTGCACCTGACTGAACCTGCCTCTCAGCTGGAGGGATAATGCCTCTCTCCGCCCGCCGCTCTGTCCGACCTCGCCCTCAATTTGCTCGGATTTGAACTCCTGAATTATGGCTTACTAACAGAGTCTAACAGCTGGTACAAGGAGAGCTTCTCCTGCATATTTAATCGCATGAATTAAAGATGACCAGGAGGCAGTTTCAGCAGGACCTTTTTACCTTTAGTATCACTGATACAAAGAGCAAGTCAGCTCTGAGTGCAGAGGTGAGCTGTGATACAAGAAGGGTCGAGCCTCTTCCCGGCCCTCTCACATCAGTTTATGTAATTTGAAAGCCCTAATACTTAAACAATGGACTTAAATGTCACGGCAGAAAAGCTTTTTTTCCCCAGAAACTTCTATGGATCATTGCAGGTAATATTGTACAGTAGGAGCATGTCATCAGACCGACAGTTTAGAACAGTCACTTGTATAAAAAATGGCCATGCATTTATTTATTGTTGGGATCATTCACAATATCAAAACACACTGGAAAAACATCTAGAAATAAGTTACATTTCCTAAATTAAGTGTATTTACCCTTAATTTGAGTTGGTAAACGAGGTAGTTTGCCAATGGAATGAGCATTTTTACTCTTAGTATAAGATAATTAGATAAAATTACGGAAGAGGATTAGGGCCACTGGAAAAAAAAAAAAAGTTAACTGATTTTTAAATTTTATTTCAGTTTAACATGGGAAAAAAGCCAGAATTCTGATTTTTTTTTTCTCAGAATTCTGACTTTAATCTCAGAATTCTAACTTTTTTCTCAGAATTCTGACTTTAATCTCAGAA
>NW_015150516.1:1015077-1030492 GCF_000732505.1 Cyprinodon variegatus
TTCTGAGATTAAAGTCAGAATTCTGAGAAAAAAGTTAGAATTCTGAGATTAAAGTCAGAATTCTGAGAAAAAAAAAATCAGAATTCTGGCTTTTTTCCCATGTTAAACTGAAATAAAATTTAAAAATCAGTAAACTTTTTTTTTTTCAGTGGCCCTAATCCTTTTCCATATAAAATGCACTTGAAATAAGACAATGCAATTGTGTTTTCTTATTTTAAATGTAAATTTTCTTGTTCCATTGGCAAAATGTCTCTTTTACCTCCTCAATCCAAGAACAAAAGCCCTTATTTTAAGAAAAAATTACTTATATAGATTTCAATTTTTTTTCCAGTGCATGTGCTTATCACTACAAACAAAATTGGTATATTAAAACATAAAAAAACTAAATAAATATCAGTTTAAATGCCAAGTACAGTAAAATGTTTGATAATAAGAGCTGAAAAGTCATTATTTTAAAAGTAAAGTCTAATTTTGGAAAATGCTGAACATTTTTAATGTCTCTTTGGTGAATCCAGAGAACACTATAGTTTCTATCAAGTACAAAAATATGAAGGAATCTTTGCCATCTGGTTGCACAATCATCTGCTGTTTGTTTATGATGAAATGTCAATGTGGGAATGTGAGAAACCACTGGTTTCCTATATGGATACATATAATCTCAAGGGGAATTTTACACCACTGCTGTTGTGCAGAACGTCCCAAGGTTATGAAGTCTGAATGGTTTTCATGTGATCATCGTAGTCTTCGGTTCCGTTCATAGGTTTATGATTGAGGTCAGGACTTTTAAAGACCATCACGAATGCTCAAAAGTTACTTTATTACCATTACTTACAATAAGAACGATGTGTTTTAAGTTAAATCTAACTTTCCATTTCCTGAGGCATTCATGAACTTAACAGAAGGAACCTCTTTGACATCTAGACAAAGAGTTAAACTCATGTTGATGTTATTTGATCTAAAGACTCAAGGCCACGCTTTTAATTTTCCCAAGAAAGACACGTCACCACCTAAAGGAAATCCTGTGATAGGTAAGGTGGTGGCAGTGTCATGCTCTGGAATGAAGAACACCCTTATCAGGTGGTTCTTTACAAGCCTTTGACAAAAGCAATTTGTCCTTGGTCACAGCTGTGACTTGTTGGTAGATTTAATGCGATATGGGTGAAAGAAGTGTGAAAAATGGTGTACTGGTCCCAGTTTGATACTGGGAAAGTGTTTATAGATTAAAACTTCAACAGTTGGTCCAGTAGGTCAATAGAGAAAGTAACGATTAAAGACTTTTTAGATCTTATTCTGACAACAAGAGCATTAATTAAAAAATAAATGCATTTCTTATAATTTCATACAATGTTATTTACATAAATTTAATTTTTTTTTATTTCTGACATTTATTATCATTTAGTCAGATTTCTAGAAATGAATTAGAATAATTTCTAAATAGCAAAACCAATACATTAAAGTCAATTTTGTTCATAATCATAATGATTAAAAAACTAAATTTTTTCTTGTAAATTATTTTTGTTTAAGTTTATTCTTCTTTTGATGTTAACTATCTATATAAAAAGATGGAAATATTACTTTTTTAAATAAGAAAACACATCTAAACTACCTTCTGCTGCAGTATTTTAGCTCTTATGACAAAATAACTATTTTACAGTCAAACATGAATCTATAAAGCTACATTTTTCTTTGGATTAAATTAACTTTTGTTCAAAACAAGTCATATTTATTGAAATTTCTCTTTCATTAAATTGCCTAAAATACTTCAGATACTGAAAATTGGGGATCAATATGAATTATTTTTACACTTAAAGTTGAGCTACAGATATCTAAAAGTCATTAACTAGATTTGATTTAAAGCAGTCAAACAGTGTATGTAAACGACTTAAAATACATTATCAATAATTATCAATTTGATGATTTTATATTTAATTGCTTCTTATATTAGCAGCATATTCATTAAGCAATTTCAATTAAAACGTTTAGATGAATATTTAAAATACGTTTAAATGTCTTGTAAACATACTAAAAAGTGTTAAGAGGTGACTTAATACTAAGGCTGGGCAAGTTAACTCGTTATTTTCACGTTAACTCATCAATCAATTAACGCCAACAATTATTTTATCTCGTATTAACGCAGTTTTTATAATTTTTTTTATTACTGTAAAAGTCTGTTGCTCCCAGGATTTTATTTGGTAAAACTAAAAGTACCGGAACCGGAAGTACAGGAACCGAAAAGGAAAAGAAATTGGCGGATAAACAAACCAACAAACGTGGAGAAGGGTACGGCGCTTTTACACGGCCATTTTCATTTTAAAAATCTTTCAGACGGCGCAGTCGACAGAAGCAAAGTTATTTGTAATCACTGCAAAGTTAAATTGTCTTATCACCGGAGTACTTCGAGTCTAAAATATCGCCTAAATGCAAAACACACAGCTGATACCAGCATTTAACGAAACAGACAGTGGCGCGGGGCTTCAGCAGACTACGTTAGATGCAGCGTGTGGGAGAAGTATAGACAAACAAAGGCAAGAGAAGCTAACAAATGCCTTAGCGAAGTGGATCGTTACAGACTGCAGGCCGATTAGTATATTTACAGACTATTTCCCTGCACAGTAAATCCCAGCAGTGAACTTTTTTTGTGCTTCGTCTCACTCTAACAGGGACATTTGGTACTAGACTGGTTATGCTGCTCCGTGATAAAAAAAAAAAAAATCTGCTGTTACCTCAGAAATTGCCTGTTTTAATGTTATGATTGTGACTCAGGATTTTGTTGGCAGTTTTTATTTAACTACTACTGTATAAACAAAATGCTGATGTAAAGTGTTTGCAGAACAAATGTTATGGCACTTCCTTTAATATGGCACAGCATTTAAAATAAAATTGTGCTATACACTACTTTTGAATTCATTATTGTTTTTTTGCATATAAAAATGTGAGTAATCACAATTAATCAGGGAAATCATGAGATTAATCGCGATTAAAACTTTTAATCGTTGACCAGTCCTGCTTAATACTCATCGTCTTGGAGGGTATTAGGTATCCTTATACATTTTAAATTGAGTCTCACAGCCGTGATGAGACAAACCACATCACATGTGCTGCTTTCGCTGATGCCAGCAGTGGCGCCGCGCTGGAACCCGCTGAGCTTCAAAGCCTACAGGCGACCAAAGAAAGCCGCGAGTCTCAGGTGTGGTGGGTCTCAGCCAGACAGCAGATGTATGGAGGGGCTCCCACTGCACTGATCCCTATTAGATCTCAACAATTACCCCGGCCGAGTCCCTGCAACCCTGCTTCAAATTAGCATCTGGCTCCCCGAGGCGGCCGGGGCCTCCTGTTAGTTCAGACTGGGGTTAACGTCAGGTAAGCAGCCTGACTGGTGGTCGCTGTCTTCCTCTGTAATAATTACATTTTGACCGTTTGACCCAAGTCGTTCAGCTCTAGACGGGAGAAGAGGCTGGAAAGCCCAACTTCCTCGAGCAGAGGAGCCTCTTGTTGCCTCCTGTTAGGTGCACCAACCCCAGGGAGAGAAGTGGGGATAGACATGCTCTTATATATGATATTATCACACCACACCATGAAGCGCCGCCGCCTTGTTTTGAATGCTGGCAATTAGACGAGCCTGAGAATCATCTTTTAAAAGCAAGACTGCCATTTTCCTCCCATTTCCCCGCTAAAGTGATCCAGTCCAATTTCCCTACTGTGTATGACTCTGCTAATAGACCCTGGTGCATCCGGTGTCAGGTCAGGATCTAAATAATCTCTGTGTAAAGTAATGTCCTCTGTTTACAGGCCATTATCTGTTCACAGTCCCTCTCTTGTCTGTCTCTTTGTTACTCCCAGCGATAGCCTAATTGCGTTATCCAATATGCACTCCCCTCTTTGATCACTTAGCGCCACTTAAGGTGTCTGCTAGAGTTGCTGGAAATTGTCGGAATAAAGCAAGAACAGGGGAGGAGAAGGAATAAAGGCAGGGCGAGCTGTCTGCGGAGAGAAGAGGCCTCTTTAATTGCGAGGCCTTTGTTTCCTGGAAGAAAAAGGTGCCACGGGCGCTCTGACGTAGCTAATGTGAGGAGTTGACAGTGCTATTCTCTTCAGTTGAAAACATGGGCGACAGATGTCATAGGGACACAGTGTAAAAAGCCAACAGGGGGACAAAGGAGAGCTAGTTAAGATAGAAGTTGACAAATCAAGACAAAACCTGATAGGAAGAAAAGTCATTTTTCACATTTTAGATCAGCTTGCCGTTAGACAAACCAAGCTGATGGAGTCTGGAAGCTATTGATTTGCCACAAATCAGTTAAAAAGAGAAACACCTGATGATAAAGCATGATAAAGCAACACTGCTTCAAAGTATGAAGACAAAGAGCAAGTCAAGAAAAATAAAACATCCAAGCAGGAAGAGAAAAGTCGATCTGATTCCTTTGGTACCTCCAGATACTTGAAGGTGCCATGTTGATCGGGTCAAACGTTTCTACCTAAACAGCTTGGAAATGTCCAACTAGCATCCCATGGATGATTGTGAGAATCAACCCCAGAAAACAAGCAAGATTGTAACGAAGTTTACAGTTTCATGTTTATCCATGTTGTCTTAGTTTTCTAGCTTTATTGGTGTGTTCTGGTTTTATTTTTGTTTCTTAGGTTTTTCTTTGCTTGTTGCTTGACCTTGAGTTTTCTTTTCCCTTGGCTTCCTCATCAGCTCTACTCACACCTGCTCCTTATCTGCTTGTTAGTCCTGCCTTTGTTCAGTCAGCCATAAATACACTCCCTGTTCAGGCCCCTCAGTGCTGGTTCCTCGTCTTACTTCGTCCTACCTTGGCTCCTCATGATTGTTTTCCCCTGATGTCTCCATGGTTCTGGTTTGTGTTTAATTCTTGGATTTTTGGATTTCTGTTTGGCCGCCTGTCATCCTTCATTAAACCTTCAAAGATCTCACCCCTGCCTCTCAGCTTCTACTTTTGGGTCCTGACAAAAACCTTAAAACCAAACCTTGACAAAGAGAGCTTGCGAAAAAAAGTCTGCTACCGTTAGGGACTGAAAAGCTTGCAGTAGGGACCAAAATAGATGGCAATATGGGGAAGAAACATGACATCTAAACATCACAGAAAATCAGAAAGGAAGCCAAAGCTAGGGGAGAAATTTAAGAATTCGCCTAGTTAGCCATAAGCCCCTTTCCCACTAAAAACCCAGGTTTTTCAAAATCCGACTAACAATTTCCGTTTGGTTCTTCCGATATGACCGAAAAGCCAAGTTTGACCCCCTGCTAGCAACTGCGTGACCACTGTCCGCCACCATTGTGTGTCTGATGAAGGCATCATGATGGGTGAGCGTTGCTGATGTCAACAGTGTGACGAAAATCAGGGAAATAATCAATGGAGTGGAACATGGAAGGAAGCTAGGGTGTAGACAGTATGCTTTATTGTTTCGTTCTATTTTCTGTATGAATCCCTCCCACCAGAGCTGCATCATGTTTATTTATTTTAAACAGAGTTATTTCGGCTTGTTGGATCGGAAGTGACTGGCGTGGTGTGTTGAAGTCTGTACGTTGCGTTCAATGGTATCACGTAATTTACCCGCTTTGGTGTTCCCACAGCAGGGTTTGTCGGCCAGTGAGAAAGGGGTATTAAAGATGCTTAAAGACAGCTTGCTCTCAGGACTATTTATTAAAGCAAGGCTAAAATTGTGCTAAAGTAAGAAACATACCTGTCTCAGTTAGATTGGTCTTGTGAGCCAATTATAGTGGAAGGTAAACTGCATCCTTTGACTCAAACTCTGAGGCTTATATGGCAGCTCAAGCAAATAATATTCATATATTTATAATTTATAATATAATATTTAGCAAAAAAAAAAATCATTTTGTGACCTAAAATAGGGAAGGTTTTGTCTAATCTAATGTAAGACCGGTTAAAAAAATAAAATAGTGCATTTTCATTTATTGTATGTATGGAAATCCAAGAAAAAATTTACCATTGTGTCATTGACCCTTTTAGCATGATAAATAATGCCGTTAGGCTCCAAGACCCAGTTTATTTGTCCCTAACCTCTGAACCTGTGAATCGAGAGCTTTATTTTAAGCTCTTCTTCACCACAACAAACCCCCCAGACAAAGCCTCAATCCATGTGATCGCAATCAAGAAAATTAAAATTCAGTCCTATATTTATCTGCAGATTTTTGACCCAAATTAGACCCACAAGTTTAGCAGGTAAGCTAACAACCCTCCATCCAACAGTCCACTAACCTTTGTTCATCTACCTAATTTCCGCCGCCTCTAAGCCCTTAATTGCATCCCCTCGGTTCCCACCTCTCCTGCCTCTCTGTTGACTCTTTGTAGAAAAATAAACCATGGCAAACACGACATACATGCGTGCAGCCGGGGCTGTAAAGGAAACCGACAACTGAAAGGTAAATACCACTTTATCTGGCCTGTCACAGCGACGAGCAGCTGAGCACTTTGTTTACCTCGACGGCGAGCGAAAGTGGCTCAGGCCCTGCTGCCGCTGCGATACGGCCTCTAATTAGTTTCCAGGCAGCCTTTACCTGCTTCACCCTCACAGTTAAAACCATCAGCTCCCTTTTGTTGCTCAGCGTCTGAACAAAGAAACCAAAGAAATCCTTCAGTCCTCTGCTGGTTTTTACTTTCCCCTGTTAGTCGATGTGTTCATCTCCAAACCGTTGTGTTTTCTGCGTGGTTGCTCTGACATTTTTATGTTAATACAAAGGCAATTCGGCCATGCAGGCGATGAGTACACTAATGCAATCTGCTCCTGAGAAAGCTTTTATAGCCATTCTTATGAACCTCAGAAGAAAACGTCCAAACATGGAAGTCATGTGGCTCCGGATGCAAGAGAGCTATTGTTTTCCTTAACTAAAAGTTGGAAAGTTGTGCCTTCCTTGAAGACATTTAATAAATGATTGCTTTAACGCGCTGCAGGGGTTGGGAAATAAACCAGCAACCTTTAAGCCTGCCTGCTAGAAGGCAGTAACATTACCTAAACCCTTAATCTCCTGCTTTTCTTCTTTTTTTTTCACCTCCTACTCATCTTCTTTCTCCCTCCCTGCTGCCGGTGGTGTGGTTCACCGCCACGGTTCGCTGAGCCGCTCCAACCCCCCCCAGGGAGCAAATTTGTGCATGCATACTGTACATAAAGTTCTGATACATAAATAAACACAGAAGGAGCGGCTATATAACTGAGCAGGAGAGAGAAAAATAAGGAGTAAAGTTGAGATGCGGACAGGTGAAACAGGTGTGATTAAACCCGCCGTCGTCACGCTTCCTGCTCACATTAAGGATTTTGTTTCAGTGTGGAGGCATACAGTATCAGGCACCCTGACTTCCCACACACACTGCTGGAACATCTCTTTTCTTTCACCTTATTCATGCACAAACCATGGTAAATATTAGAGGTTAAAGCGAGAGCAGCTCCCATCGTCGACCTGCGCGTAGGTGTTTGGCTGTTTCACAAAAACCTGCATGGCCTTTAACCGATTCTGCTGCTTATAATGCAAGGAAGTTTGTCTTCCAGAGTTATGTAGAAACTGCTAATGTGGCCGCAAGTTTTTAACCTTAAATGGAAGTAAAGTTTAATTTTTAATTAAAAAACAGGGTCTCAGAGTCAGGAGGAGGCGTGGAGAAGCACAGATCCTTATTACCTAAAGTCAAAAGGAGGATGAGATACAGACTTAACTAAGCAGATTATTAGGTATTTGCTTCTTTCCATCTTTATTTTATTAATTGAGTAAAAAAAAATAATGCCACCATGCAGCCAGAAAAAAATTCAAACTAACGACATCCTAATTTGGGTTTTCAGATCTACTTCTGATAAGCTCCACATCTTCAGAGACTGCTGCTACCACAGCGTCATTTTCATGGAATTACACTCACTGTTACTCACTAGTTTCTGTAATATTGATGTCCATCCCTGCAAAAAGCATCCATGCAAATAATTAAAATGGAAATACAGTGTATTTTTAACCTGAAATCAATGTAGATGAGGGTAGTGGTCAATATCTAATGCTTTCTCTTAAAGGACGGCGTCAGCTTATTGTGAAGAAACTGTCTGAAGAGAACACATGTCCAAAAGCAAAACAAAAGACTTCTGCTTCAATATTTCTCCTTCGGGCATGACAACACTTACAAACTAATGTCCATCCAGCTATAAATACAGCACCCCCACAGCCCTATGATACATTCATCTTTTACTGCTGGTGCAGATCCTAATTTAATTTTTAAAAATATTGAAACAGGAACAGAAAAATCATGTTTAACAAATAAATTCTTATCTAATGTCTTCTTTTTACATGCTTAACAAACAGGATTCAATTATTAATATAAGATTTTCGTTTCCCTTCAAAATCAACACAAAACAGGCCTATTTTTTAAGCACATTTCAGGACATTCAAGTGAATCACTGAGTTTATTTTTTGTCAATCTGAAGATAGACATAGGAAATAGCTGTTGGCCCATGTTAAAGGAACAGTACACCCAAAACATGATTAGCCTTCATTTTCTACTCACCCCCATGCTGAACAACACTCTGGAGTACTTTTTTGATATCTCAAATGCATCTGGAGATCTGGGAGGCTTCTTGCTGTCTGCTGACATTCAAATAATGGAGGTCTATGGCGCCCAAGGCAGAAAGGTCCATAAAAGTCCACAAAAAACGTGTAAATATTCCTCCATACTGCTCGTCCAATGTATTCCAAGTGTCCTGAGTGGGTAGCATCCAGAATTTACTCGAAACGAAGTCATTTAGAATGTTTTTAGAGCATAAACAGTAGTGTATAGGATTTCCTGAAAGCGCGCACATGCGCGATCACGACGCTACGGAAGCCGGCAGACCAAACCAGATGAAAGTGCTCATTCAGCGTCTGCTCTGCCAATAATGCAAGTGTAGAAGAAGAAATGTGCTGTTTACCTGTGCAAAGAAAGAAACAACGAAAGAAAAATGTCTGAGGACTTCAGTGTTGAGGAAGAGCATGAGTTCTTTGCCGAGCTGAATGCGCTGGTTTGGTCTGCCGGCTTCCGTAGCGTCGTGAACGCGCATGTGCGCGCTTTCAGGAAATCCTATACACTACTGTTTATGCTCTAAAAACATTCTAAATGACTTCGTTTCGAGTAAATTCTGGACGCTACCCACTCAGGACACTTGGAATACATTGGACGAGCAGTATGGAGGAATATTGACACGTTTTTTGTGGACTTTTATGGACCTTTCTGCCTCGGGCACCATAGACCTCCATTATTTGAATGTCAGCAGACAGCAAGAAGCCTCCCAGATCTCCAGATGCATTTGAGATATCAAAAAAGTACTCCAGAGTGTTGTTCAGCATGGGGGTGAGTAGAAAATGAAGGCTAATCATGTTTTGGGTGTACTATTCCTTTAAGAGGCAGAGCAACATTTAAACTGTTTAAGACAACACAAACTGTGGCAAATAAACCCTGTAAGGATGTTAAGGTTATTGCATTCGGCTAAGACGAAACATGGTGGCGGTGGCGTTAGCATAGTAATATGGAAAACGAGATGATTGAAAACGAACACAACGGAGATCTAGTCCTATTGACATCCATTTAAAATGTAGGTAACGGCATGAAAAAAGTGGTTTCTACTTTTACTTTTTATACTTTAAGTAAATTTACAAGCCTGTACTTTGTTACTTTTACTTGAGTAAAGAAGTTTAATCAGTACTTCCACTTTTACCAGAGTATTTTTTAACACAAGTATCTGTACTTTTACTCAAGTACGGAAAGTGAGTACTTTTGCCATCTCTGAAAACTACTCAGAAAAAGTACGCAATTACAGTAACTTGAGTATTGTAATTTGTTACTTTCCACCCCTGGTCAGAGGTCATTTCAGAAATGACTACAAGTGATTTCATGGAAAGAATACATCAACACTGAAATAAAGGATTAAACATAAAACTCCTCTCTTAAATCTATTAACATGACAAAATAGCAACATTTGAGGGAGCCAACAACTGCAAGTCTCTGTCTCATGGTATCTTATTGCAAAGTGAAGAAACATTCATATTCCCAAAGTGCAATATGAACTGAGAATGTGTTGAGAACGACTGATGACAAAGGCTCAAGCGAAACAAGGATCCTGAATGTGCTGTGATAATATCCCCACGCCGGCTAAATGACGATAAGGCTCAGGTGGCTCATATTAACCTGAGAAAATATTTCCTCGCAGTGAATGGTGGGTGCACGGATGTGATGGCATCGGTGGGTGAGCACTGCATGTGTGTGCGGGGCGAGGTGGGGGGGGTTATTCAATTCCAGGCCATCATACCTGCCTCAGCTACCGGCTTCATTGAGATTAATTACTCTCCGGCACCCCTCGCGTACGAGCTCTCAGATAGCAGCCGCGTTAGCTCGATAGCATCCAGGACAGCCACCTCAGCAACCTGAAGAAAGAACGGGTGCGCAGACAAAAGGCGGGACCGCACGGGCGCTGATGCTATCGCCGGCGTTGTTGTGTTACAATTAATTAACTTCAAGGTGATTATACATCGGTGAGCACACTGTGGCATCTCCCGGTGAAAGAGGGGGATACAGGCGGGTTGTGGTGGTGGGTGAGATAAGGAAAACAAAGCTGGAGGTGATATTCAAATGCTTCCAGGACAGATTAATAATAAAGGGTAGTAATCTAAATATTCATTTAGGAGCATATGTGTGTTTAATACACCTTGTACTAGGGCATAAAGAACAATGGCATTCTGCCCTGAGCTGTTTTTGCAGCTGTGACCTATATCTGTGCATACTGCCATGCAGACGTTAGCTTCACGGTGAACAGAAAAGGGGGGTTGTACAGGAGCAATAGGCTGTGATATCACAAGCCTCTGGAATTAAAAAACTATCAGAAAAGACAAAAACGTGCACATTTTACTTTTAATTTGGTTTTATTTGATGAAATAAGGACGTGCATTAGCTTGAAAACCACTTTGTTGTTGCTTTATCTATAGTTTTCAATGAGTCCAATTCACTTATTTAACATTATTTTAGTTCTATCCTAATTCTCCTGTACATATTATACTGTTTGAAATAAAAGTCTGTTTAGACTAGAGTTAGGAAAGGTTTTAAGGACTCTACTGTAAGTCTATAATGTAGAAAAAAGATTATTTTTTATAGTTATTCTTATTCAGACAGTTTATAACTGATGACAGACAGGCTATAGGCAATTTAGCGAAATTAGCCCCAACTCTGCTGCTTGAACTACCAAAGCCAGCCTGATTAAACAGACCTGCCCTCCATTAACTTCTCCTGTATTTAAGAAGTCTGTTTCCTTCTTCCCATGCCAGTTCGTCTTTATTTCTTCCAGCAAGCGTTCCAGCCCTTTTTTAAACTCTTAAATTTCGGCCATTAGTTTTTTTGTATTACATTATATTCGTAAAAATAGTGCAAATTAATGAATAAAATATATGTAAAATCAACAAATAGATATAAAAAGTGGTTAAATCACATATTGCTGGACCTCTGTGTGGCGATGACATCAGAGGAGTGTGATATGACAGACAGGATATATACGTTATTACATTCTCCCATGATGAACGCTTTATTAATTTAGGATAGAAATATTCACTTTCCTAAAATGAATTTAATAGTGATCTGAACGTATTTCTTTTTGCACATGCACAAACTACAGATGGGGTATTGACACTGCTTTTCAGAGCTAGCTGCTGTTCAGGCTAACTGTAACATTCTGCTTCATTCTATCTCTATCCTCCCACTCTTCTTTTTTTCATAGTAGCTTTGCCTCGTCTGTTCCTGTTTGGCTGTGACGCCATCCTGGTGAGAAACATCAGCTGTGCTGCTGCCATCAACACCCTTTTTTATAGATGTTGGAGATCTGCCTGTTTTCCAGTGTAGTCCTGTTTCTCTGACTGTGACTAACTGGATGTGCTCTCATCCTCTGACATGGAAGCTGGCTCGGAGCTCGTCTGCCTGGCTGTGTGTTTCCTGGACGGGGCCGCCTTTTACAGCTGCTTTTTCTATCTCTGCTTCTGTCTCCTTGAACCCCAGTCGGCCTCGGCAGATGGCCGCTCACACTGAGCCTGGTTCTGCTGGAGGTTTCTTCCTGTTAAAAGGGAGTTTTTCCTCTCCACTGTCGCTACAAGCATGCTTACTGTAGTGTGAGAGATTGCAGTCAATGAGTCAATGCAATCAACTGGAATTCCTTAGATAGAAAACTTTGAATCAATTTGATTGGATGATGTGGTTGAACTGTAAAGTGCCTTGAGATGACATGTGTTGTGATTTGGAGCTATAGAAATAAACTGAATTGAACTCACATCAATTGCTATTCTAACTGCTTCTATGGCTATCACCGTTTCAGCCTCTATTCAACCTAAAAGCAGCTTAAGCTTACCAGCATTTGGAAGAAAAAATGCTCATGCTAATGATTATTTAACCACACAGCTAATGATTTTACTACTCAGGGTTTTGAGTACAGTGGTACCAAGATGCAACATAATCTTTATCATGCAGATTTACAAAAACGTTTTAACTGCTCATCTCAGGAAGGATGTAACAGTTTTAGGGCAGCAACTAATGATTATTTTGCTAATTGATTAATTGGTTGATTATTTTTTTGATTGACTGATTAAAAGTCGGAGAGCCAAAGCTTCCTTTAACAGGATTGTTTACTAAATTAAACCAGCTTTATAAAACGTTTCCATTGAGGAGTTCTGGATAGAGCATATTGATGGACGAAAGTTATTTTTTTAATAAATACAAAATGTTTATATTTTTTTAACTATTTTGATATAATTACTGCTAGTTGGGTCCCTCTGTCAGCTAAAGGCATATTTTAAAGCCTCTGTACTCCAGTGAACGATTAAGCAATAACTAAATTAGTTGACGATTATTTCAATAATCGCTTATTTCAGTTTTAAACAGAATATTGTCAAACATGTCACAAAAGGACAAAAAATATATATATATATGAACAACTGTTAACAGAAAGAAATGTTTACTTCAACATAATTGGCTTAGAAGGGTTAATGTAAAGATGTATTTACAGACTTTTATTAGTTTATAGTAAAATGATTAGAAATGAATTTAAATGGAAAAAGCTTCCTGGATGGGAAGCAAAACGTCTTCAAACTTGGAAACAAAGTCCAGTGGATTCTTTTTAATTTTCTTTTATTGCAATGACTCTGACCTGGATGACTGAGAATCTTCACCAGCATATTAGGAATGAAAAAGGTTCAACTATCCCCAGAAAATTCTTCCTGTTAAGGATCTAAAACACTGCTGAAACCTATGGTGCTATTTCTTTCCCAGAGGTCCACAGACAGGTCTGAAATCAGTTCAGGTTTTAGCAGCACTGTCACACCCTTTACCACAGCAACACTTTGAGTGATAAAACAAAACACACCTTTCAGCATCAAACCACACTGCAGTCAAAAGCTCACATCAGTGAACTCCCACAGGAGCAAGAGGGCTTCAATTATCACCACGCACACTCCTAGAGGTTTCCACTCACAGCACAAACTGCACATTGACGCCAATGAGTGTGTGCTTCAGGAGAACAAAAAATACTTTTCTTTATTTTAATTTTACTCGGAGAACATTTTTCTGTAAATATCAGGACCATGTGGGGAGTTGGAACAGAACGGCAACCATGGCATGCATCTCTGCAGTGTGTGACTTGAATCTGAGCTTCTGCTCACTGGAGACAGTTGTTATAAACGCTGGCATCTTGAGTCCATGTTAGCAGGCAGAAAAACAAGAGACAACAAAGAGAAGAAAGCCAAGTAGCTGTCTGGTCTGGTATTTAGGGAGATCCCCCAATTTACTAAAACCTTGAAAACACACGCTGCAGCCAGTAATTGAAAGCATGCAGTTTTCCATCAAGAAATATGTTTGAATATTGCACAATAAACCTCTGGTACATCTTGAAATTATTTTCTTTGCATACTGAGGATTACGACTCTACAGCATGCACCCTGTGTGGAGCAATCCCAAAGATCTTTTTCAAGTCTAAGGTGTCCATCGATGAGGAAAACAAAGGAAAAGCTGCTCATTAAGCTCTTTATTCTGTGTACAGAGATGCAGTTAGTGTGGCTGTCTTCCTAACTCACTGAGGACCACCTCAGCAGGTCAATAGTCTTTGCAGCACGTGGGGATCCGGTTACAGATACCTCACTGCACTGGTCCCCAGGTGAAAGGGATCCGTTTCATAGCTAACTGGAGATATTGGCAAATATCATATGCTCCAGACCCCCCCTGTGGCTAAATTTTAGTTAACTCTTTAAATGCTAATAGAAACCAAGATGAACAGGAGGTGAATTTAAAAGAACTGAAAAAAAGTTCAGTAATCTCAGAGAGGGAAAAAAAATCCTTCCATTCAGTCCCTGAAGGAAGATGACATAAGTGACCATCTGCTGCTTGAAATACTACACTTCAAATATCTTTATGGTATTATGGCTGTTCCTGCATTAGTCAGCTAAAAGGAGTCTGCATAATTTCAGTTAGAAGCTCCCCATGAACAGAATCTGGTATTCCTCCTTGTTGTCTATTATAACCAATGTGGTGATTTTGGGTCAGTTTCATGTAATTCCTCTTTTAATTAGGGATGCACCGATTCCGATACTGGTATTGCCATGGGGTTTGTACTTGTACTTGTATCCGTAAATGTGCTCTGATACTACGGGACAGGATACTAGCATACCTTTCTCTTTAACAGAAAGCATTAGTTTGCGATAACATACTAGAAGAAGAAGACAAAGCAGCAACGAAGAACGCAGTGTGACGTCAAGAACCCGCTAGCCAGAGCATAGACAAGGAGAGAGTAGACGCAAAAAGGGTGGAGCTAGCCATGTCCCCGATTCGGAAGTATTTTCGAGCAAACGAGGTCGACAAAAGTAAGGCTAGTTGCAAAATATGTAAATCAAACTTATCAAGAGGAGGAACAAACCCTAGCAGTTACAACACAAGTAACCTGATTAAATATCTCAAGGCAAGGCAAGGCAAGGCAAATTTATTTGTATAGCACAAATTAGTACAAGGACAATGCAAAGTGTTTTACATGATTAAAATATAGGAAAATAAAACAGAATCAAAGCAAGTAGGAAAAAAAACACAACGTTGAACACAAGGAGTTCTCTCATGGAGGTGGAAAACTACCAACTTTGCAGCAAAAGGTAAAGAAGCGGGAGAAGATGTCCAGAGACAATTCACACGCAATGAAGATAACAGAAGCTAATACATTGCCCTCGATGATCAGCCATTATCCATCCTTGAAAATATTGGATTCCGACGTCTTCTTAGTGTGCTGGAGACGAGGTATGAAATTCCTAGTCGCCAATCATTACTGACCAGGAGCTGCCGAAACTATACGACTTTGCAAAGAGACATATCTAACGCCTTTTGCGAGATTTTACAGCGAATAGCTTAACAACTGATATCTGGAAGAG
>NW_015150516.1:1031235-1036715 GCF_000732505.1 Cyprinodon variegatus
TTCTGAGGAGTTAATGGTACATAATAGTACTCGTAGCGGTACTCGGTATGGGTTGAAGTACTTGTAATTATACTTGATTTGAAAAAATCCGCTTTAAATCTTAGCTCTAGTTCTTGAAAACATTGTTATTTTATCTCTTTCTACTCCTAATCATTTCATAAACTTGTATTTGTAAGTGCAAATTATTTGTTTATTTTGTATATTTAATTCATCTTTACTTTGCATAACTTTCTATTTCAGAACTGATAATGGTTCTAACAAAGGCTGATAGTAAATTGTTGCATTCACTCATTTATTTTCATCCAGCTACAATGTTCAGCTCATTGAGCCTCATTTAGATTCTAGTCACTATTAGCTTAATCCAAAATAACTTGTAACAAAGCCGTTTCTTTGCAATAAACTATTAGGAAATTCTACCGATTCTGCTGAATTCCTTTGTTCCTCAGGCCATCAAACTGTGCAACTCCTCACTTCAGAGAAGGAGGAGGGGATAGGAAGAGGGACAAGGGTCAGCACCCCCTCTTTGGACATCTTGTGCAAAGATTTACCTAATGTCACTCGTGCAATATTCTTCTCTCTCACTGTGCAATAACACAGGCCAACTACTATGTAGCCTCTATAATTTTCAATAATTTATTTAGTCAGTACATCTCTGCAGTACAATAATCAAAGTCAATTACTGTGTAGTCTTCCCTTAGTTTTCTATGGTGCAGATATTTTTATATCTATAGGAAACATTTTCTTATGCTCTTTTGTACTATATGCAATCTTTTTATAATGGCCTCTTGCCTTAACTCTTTGTACTCTGTTAGGAGAATTAACATTGAAGATGTGTGAGTTTATAACACCCTGCGCGTCAGAACCAACATTTTAATCTAATTAGAACAATTCCTCTGTCTGGATATACAGTTATAATCTTCATTTTGTACATGGCAAAGATTTGGAAATGGAATGAGAGCATGTGCTTCTACTAACAACGAAGTGTAATATTTTGATAATGCTGGAGCCATGGATGTCTAATCATCTGCTAATGTTTATGATGTAAAATATGATGATGTGGAAGACTGGAGATGTAGAAAATGCCTTTTTAACTGTTAATCGGGGTCACTTCCTGAGAGGTGAGCAGCTGCCATTCTGTAACCCTAAGCAACTTCTCTGATCTGACTAAGATTACAGTTTCTATCAGAATATTTAATGCATAAAAGTTATGAAGTGTTATTTCATGAGTTTGTCCCGAGTGATTTCTTTTCAGGGAAAAGAACCGGAAAGATAGAGTATCAGGGTGCAGACACAGAGCCTATCTTTAACAACTCTATATAAGCTACTGGAACCAGAATTTCCCTTATGGAGTAATCCCAAGGGATAAATAAAGTTGAGTCTAAGTCTAAGTCTAGAAAAGTGATTTCAATCTTTTATTAATGCTGGTTATTTTTTTTTCCAAAAGCAGCTAAAAATTGATTATTATTCAGTATAAAATATCCAGCAGCAAATATAATTTAATATACGTAAAAAAATGTGCAATATAACCACCAATGCCAACATAGAACACCAGTTACCAGCTTATAAACTATCCATTAAATAGACTTTCTGCTCTTTAGGCCAGCTGCTATTCAAGTCCCAATGCCTCTGAAGCAAGGTGCTTCTCCACATAAGTGCAACACATTTAAACTAAATACTACAAAACTAAGTTTTATTGAAGTTTTATTTAGGGCTGCCCCTATTCATTATTAGCCTCGTGAGACCATCGTGATCTCGCGAGCTTTCAAGATTTCACTCGCTAATCAGTCTGGAGACTCTCCGTTAAAGAAAATTTGGAGCCGTTCACCAAACGAACGTCCAATCAGCGTTGGCTTTGAGGCGGGTTGAGGTGTGACGCAACGAGAAGCGCGACAGTTCACTCTAAAGAACATGGCGGCTTTAGCCGATGAAGCTAGCGTTAGCGTGGCTATCGAGCAAGTTTTATCGGAATTACAGAGTATTTCTTCACTGAAAGAAGAGCAAAACACTGCTCTGGAGGCTTTTCTCAGAGGAAAAGATGTTTTTGCTCTTCTCCCGACTGGTTTCGGCAAGAGTTAGCCTGGCTTGTGTTTGTGTTTTCGTCGTCGCTCTGTTAGTACGTCATATGCTTCGTTGATCTAAAAGCGGAGTCAGGTTAATTCATTATAGCTTATTATAGTTTTCATTAAAGAAAACTATAAAGCTCTTGATTATTTTTTATTAACTGATTAATCTAAAATGAGATATTTTTAGCAAAGTAAAATTAGAGAAAAAAAACCCTCATTAAAGTGATTGCAAACTCCAAAACATAAAAGATATCTACATATACGTATAATAATCTATATATGTTTATATTTGTAGAGTTTTGAGTTGTAGATTAAAAAATTATCTATTATTTCAATGAAATATTTCAGCCCTTGGTTTTTTTTTTTTATGTAAAATTCCTTTTACATATATTTCATTACTTTACTGTACAGCTAGAACATCCACTGTTTTGTTCCGTACCTTTTTAATTTCTCATTATTGGCGCCAACGTTAATATATCTACGATCCCATGACTCTACATCCCATTGGACACATTCCCTTTTGTAAAGTTAGGAATAAAAGTGTCTGGGTGGGGAAGTTGACAATGGATAGGCGGTATCACAAAAACCGTACTAATGGGCGCACAAAAAGGGCTCCACTCCAAGGGCTGCATACATATTTATACCCATGTCCCCTTTCATGTGTTTCTACAAATCTTATCTCACACATCTCCTCTTGCCTGCTCACTGGCATAACAGCTCTTTGTATTAAAGGAGGCCCTGCACCACTCAGGCTCTATTTGGTTCCAGGGAGCCGATACCGTCTCATATCAGCGCACAATTTGACCGCAAAGAAAAGGGGATTAGACCTGCAAAAGTGTGACCCATTTTACATCCGACCTGCTAAATCGGTCGACTTATATTCATATCTCGCCTTCTTTGCACATCCCCTGCGAGCTCACATTCCCATTGGGTTGCAGCAGATAACCTGGAAGAGATAAAAAAGGACAGAAGAGTAAACATGCAGGTCTTGTTCCGTAGAGTTAGAAGTCAAAAACAGAGCCAGGTTCTCTGTTTTCCCTTCTAAATCAATAAGAAGAGCTCCTTTGGGGTATCCTGGCCAGCCATCTGGACTGAAATCCAGGGGCTCAGGTTGTCCCCTGGGCTCCCCCGCCTTCCAGCCCCGTGTTCTGGAGGACCTGGCACTAAGTTAATCGTCCTGCCTCTCCTTTCCCTCCCCCCACGCCATCCTTCATCATCCTCCTGCCGTCTGTCCCTCTACGTACACCTTCCATCTAATCTGGCCGGCTGCGACTCAAATGTCAGGCCACCTGGGAAAGGCAGCTGTTGGCCTGCAACGAGAGCTGCCACGGTGGGCCTGGAACGGTTCCTGTAATGCTCACTCAGACAGTGAGGACAAAAACAGAACTTGTGGCGTAAATACCTTATTAGCCAATAACAAATATGCCTTCAGGTGTGACGTATCCCTCCCTATAGGTTGGGTAAGACGTGCAATGACCTATTTCTTCAGATTTATCAGCCTTCATTAGCATCATGGTTTTTATTCCTTCCGCATTCTGCAGCGCAGCAGGTTATAAATCCCAAACTGAAGTACAAATTGCAGCAGGTACACTAGTCTATCATTTGCCTGTAGAGGAAGGAAGAGGGGCCAGCAAATGAGAGGAGTGATTTTCATCAATACATCGCCAGATAAAGATCCATCTGGATCCACTGAAAGGAGAAGAAGAGGAGGAGGTGGAGGAGGGTGGGGGCAGCTTTTGGCATCGATGCACGGCCATTGATTGTGCGTCCCATTACCAGTATATGATCCAATCTACAAAAGGGGAGAAGAGGAGCGACGCTGCGAGCGGGCTTTGCTGCTGCCCTGCCATCAAATAACGAAGACTCATCCCACACCTCCCCCCTTTAATCACTCAGGAATGATTTGGGAAGGAATCCAAACATGAACACAGAGAGAGAGAAAAGCAGAGATTTGTTTGGCTGAATTAAAATAAAAAAAAAAGAGAGGGGAAAAAAAGAGAAGAAAGGAAAGAAAACACACCGACATGGCCTCTGTACAAATACTGTGTCCTCTCCGTGGGGAAATAGGAGCAGAAAGGTAGCAATCAATATTGAAACACAGAAATTAAGCATTTAAATCAGTAATTAGGGAGCAGGCATGTTTTTTTTTTCACACCTGTACGCTGCTGAGGCTGCCAACCCCAGCGCATCTGTTTCCCTCCACCTGCCAGGCACCTGGTATCATTTCAATGGCGCCTGATTGCATTCAACCGCCGAAGACTCTTTTAAGCTTCTTAGTGATTCCACCCTCCTTCTCCCCTCTGTCCCCTCGCCACAACCCAACCTCCCCCGCCCCGCGTCTGCATTATTTTGTATTTATTTGTATCTGTTCATTCCAATGCAGGTGCCTCGCAGTAATACTCAAGTGTGCCATACATGAGTGATTCTTTTATGCCTCAGTTCCTGCATTTGTCATTTTGGCGAAAGCAAGAGGATTAGGGGTTTGGATGTGTACCTCCTTCTCTCTCCTATTTCTCTCTCACACTTTTAACAACATCCTCCCCGAATGATTTGCATACCAAATTCTTTAACCCTGCGGTGGTCAGAAAGAACTGTCAAATCCTCTCTCTCCACTTGGCTTGGTCTGTGTGTGCATCAGACCTTTGACCGCTGACTTAGTTCCAACACAGTAGATAGAAGAAAAAAGAAACATTAAAGCAGTTCTTCCTGTTCTCCTTTTTTTTCCTCTTACTCACATGCATGCGATTCTTCACTATACCACAAATATTTTATTGTTATGAAGAGGCTCCAGGAGTAGGAGGAGTTTAGCAAAAGCTGTTTCCACTGTACTTATCCCTAATTTTCGTAACATAACATCTGATTAAGTTTGAGACCTACAGTAAGACAATTTTCAACATAATGTCTGAATTTGAAGTTGGAGCCGCCATGACCATCAAACAATCTAGGCGTGCCACCCAACATGGCACAAAAGGGCGCTTATGCAATTTTTTTGTAATTTGCAAGAGCCAGATATGTGTAGAAATATATTACGGGATCAAGAGTGTAGCAAAAGTGTAATTAGGCAATCACTATAGATTCAGTCGGTAAAAACAATGAGGAAAGGTCAGCACAACCAAGAGAATGCCTCAAGGCCATATTCAAGAGGATGAACAGCGGCTGATGGAGAATAAATGTTGGTCTGGATGAAGAAAGAGTAGGAACTGCTACTTCCATGTAGGTCTTTAAGGGGTTTAATCAATTTTTTGGCTTTGTCACAAGCATTTATACATCTGGAGAGTGCTTTATGGTCTTTTGTGGTAAAGAAAGAGGTCAGACAAAAAGCAGCTAGATTCATCTAGGGAGACTTTTTTGGTTGGGGGCACCTTTTGGTAGCCTCCTGAGACCATCCTGATCTTGCGAGCTTTCAAGATTTCACTC
>NW_015150516.1:1037088-1040383 GCF_000732505.1 Cyprinodon variegatus
GGAAGGTTTCCAGATGGATATGCGGAGCAAATCCATCTGGCGGAGTCAGGTTAACCCTTTGGTGGTTTCCCCAATGTTTCCTACTACCCAGCTTTACAACTACAGGTAGGTCATATGGCATAAAAGTGGATCCCAGTTCATTCACCTCCCAGGTTTTTCCTCCTAAACCTGCTGTAACATGACATTTTCATGCAATCCTTAATGAAAGATTATATGAGTAGATGATTATATGATTAAAGCACAGTGGCATTTTCAGATGCATTTATTCTTTTTTATTACCTAAAGACATCAAAATAGCAACAATCGCAGTATTTTACAACAAACAGCTTGTAAAATTCTTATGGAAATAATCACTTGCTCTGCTATGATTACAAAGTAGTTTAATAAAGTTTTAAATGAGCTGACCAGATACAGAACAAGCCAGGTTTTAAGGCGAAATACCTGAAAGTAAAATGGACTATGGATAAAACTAAGGTTTATTTTGATTTAAAATACTATTCATTCATTAAAAAAGTCAACAGGTTTGGTTCCAATGCTGATATAATTCAGTTTAATCAGCAGTGTTGGTAGCCTGATCAAATGCTACTTGTCTTTGCCAATGACCCTTCTCCCTAAACTCCTAACCATCAACGTTCAATCATCTAGCAGTAGCCTCAAACTCAAAAGTTGAACAGTCTGTTCCTGTTTAATTCAAAGGGCCTTATTTAAAGCTAATATTTGATTCAGATCTGTTAAAAAAACATTGGTGGACACGGGCTCTAAAGGACTGAAGTTTGAGGCTACAGGTGTAGAAGGTCAGAGTGGATCTTGGCACACAAATTTGGTAACTGTGCAAAATATCTCAAGACTCCAATTGAAGCCCAGGAAATAGGTCTGAGATTCATAGCTTTAATACGGGTGTGACTTGAAGATCTAAGAATTGTTTTTGCACTCAGCTATTATGCCTTTGTCCCACAATAGGTCTATTTATACAAACTATTGTCTGAAGACAATAGTTTGTATAATAAAGGTAAACTATGCAACCGGTGTTGATTTTCCAGCGAGGCTCCCCCCAGAGGGCGAAAGTAAAACAGCACTGTCGTAAATATGCTCAGCTGTTCTCCTGGTTTCCCCGTCAAGCCGGGCGCGGTTGTTTTGAGCTTAGCAGACAGGCGAACGCAACGAATCACCATGTTTACTGTGGTAAGTGACTATTTTGTTCCAATTTTCGAGTTTGAAAATTCTCGCTGGTTCCGCCATGATAACTGCACAAATATCGCCACTGCGCTAGAAATGTGCATGCCTTTCACTGGGGGCGTGTAGCAGTTCTCGCCGTAAAGCAAGACCGACTCTCGCGATGCACGAGACTTCTGAGCCTGTGGGTGCGGGCCGAGGGCTCCTGCAATTGCAAGTACGGTATTTCCCCTACAGACCACCAGGGCGGCCGAGAAAACCTTTGTTCGACCTGAAATGACTCATTTAATCATCCAAAACGTTATGGAACACATTAATTAACTGAAAAATGTTGCATAGTATGCCTTTAAGGGCAAAGTTCATCAGAATTTCATGCTTAGAACATCTATTATATGTCTATTTGATTAAATCCTTTATTATACATTACATAATAAATGATGAAATCTAACGATAAGCAGTTAATTAAATTTGCTGAAAAAATATACAATTTTTGCATGTCACGTTTGCTTTTAGTTTATTTGCACGAACTGAAGCTTCAACATCTGATTCAGGACTAAAACTGTAAGAGAAATGAATAAATAATTGATCTGTTGTTTTTTGTTTTTATTCATGAAATTCATGTGAATTGTGCATGTCATTTGGATGATATAGGATATTGATATTTTAATGCACTTTCTTTGTAATCTTAAGGTGTTTGAGGCTGTGCACTATCACCATATTGCAAGAGCAACGCCTGAACAGAGAGATGCCAGATATGGATATGAAGTGCTTAAAGTCAGATGATCAATAACCGCCTCATTTCAGCTAAATTTGTTGCACTTTAAAACAACAAAGAGGTTGATTTGCAGCAAAAAATAGAATCTATGTCATGAGATGTCACAGTCATATGCATTCCTGTGTTGGAAATATTGCCTTATGAACTTTAGGTAATGCTCTAATTTCATGCAAAGCGTAACAAATTTGTTTTCCATTTGTGCATGTGCTGATTTTCCACCTTGAAATGAACTCTTGCCACCTGAGTCACCCCTGACACCCCCTTCTTCCATAAAGCTGAAGAGTTGAGCAGGGAGTCTAGGATCAAACTTGGCCCCCGGCTGCACCATGTAAAGTGTTGCAAATCTGCAGAATTCCCTTACTTTTCAGCCCCCCCACCCGCCCCTGGAAGCTAATGGGATCATTCGGATTCGGTTACGGAGATTCAACAGTTAGAGAGCCACCATCTGGGTTTCTGTTAACCTGAGTCAGATGTAAGCCTGTCGCAACTGCAAGGTACAGCAGCTTGGTTAATGATTCTTAATCTTTTCTTTAATTAAATTGTGCAGCCAACCTGAAAAATCTATCTTAATGCAAATGAGAAACTCCTTTTTTTGGCATTTGCTTACCGTAATGCACTAATAAGGTTAATTTAATAAAAATCTGTTCCACTTTTTAGAGATAATTGTGTGTCTTCTTGATCTATTTTGCACAGAGTGGAGAGAAAAAAAAATAAAAAATTGTGTTTGTGGAAATGGTGGTATCACAGGATGAGCCAAGGAAGAGAAACCTGCCACGGATAATCGTATTTGTATGAAGTGAAAATCTATTTTTCTCCACAGCAGTGTCCCATTTCAGTCCTTTGTGACAGCTTCCTGTCAGAAAATAAGTCAGAAGAGTGTTCAGCACAAACGCTTACAAACGAAAACAAGTCAGGGACGCAAAACAAGAATAGGTTGTGTTTTACCTACAGGACAAAAAGATAACAGAGCTGTAAAAAGGGCAGATCTGTATTTTTTCTTTCAAAAATCATCCTGATTGTTTGCACTAAAATGATCATCCAGTGACTGGATGAATGACCAGCATTTGAAATCGGAAACTTTGCAGAAATCACAAAACAAACACTCTTATTTTCTGCTGTCCACATGTTGGAGATTTTTCATTGCCCCCAGAGTAGCAGCATATTCCCTAAAGGACCATCTAGGGATTAGATCAATAATCAGTGAAACTGATGACGTTATGCCTGGAGATTTGGAGATTTCTTAAAGGTATACTATGCAACCGGTGTTGATTTTCCAGCGAGGCTCCCCCCAGAGGGCGAAAGTAAAAGTGCACTGTCGTAAATATGGAGCCTTGCAGCCTTCTTTTT
>NW_015150516.1:1041170-1052529 GCF_000732505.1 Cyprinodon variegatus
TCACGAGTGGTTTTCCACAATGGCGGTCATACAAACAAAACAAGCCGGTAAGGTATTAAACAGGAAATACGCATTAATAGAGCAGATGTAGATTTGACCAATCAGAGGCCTCCTAGTGGTTACGGGAATCCAGAGGTTCTGAATTCAAGCCCCACTACCACAGACTGCCACTCTGGGTCCCTGAGCAAAGATCCCTAACCCCAAACTGCTTCCCGGGGCGCCACACAATGGCAGCCCACTGCTCCCCAAAATGCTCTGTACTTGTGACCGTGTAATGACAATAAAACCTGAAAAAAAAATGATAAGAAGATTTAGTTTTATGACCAAGTAACCCTCAACCTATGGAGGACCAACTCTGTCCTAAAGAATAAAACAGACAAAAATATTATAACATGCACATAAATAAATACTTAAAAATAAGTTGAAGATTATAAAGGACAAAAAAATACATAAGCTAAATGTTACAAAGGCAAATAAATAAAGAAGCTAATTAAAAGAGTTATATACATTTATGTCTCACTGTATAATTCAATTTCTACTTACATTTATTTGTTTATTGTATTTTTGGTGGCAATTAATTGTATGCGTATTTATTTATTGAGCATTTATTTATTTCTGTATTTATTTTTAAATATGGCAGAGTTGGTCCTCCATATAAACCTTCCATTGTTCACTTTGTAACTAAGGTCGGGGTATGGATGCTGTGGGATGACCCGAGGGAATGTTTTAGGGGTCAAAAGGGGTTTCTAGTCACAGAAACCCGCCTAAACCCTTGAAGGGATTGCTGGTGGTGCTGGAACCCACATTATAGGAGCAAATTCTGGTAGTTTGAAAACTTGTTTGAATTTGAAAATACGAATAGCGGCATATTCTTGTGTTAAATGCAGTAACTAAAACATAAACACACATAGAGCCTGGATTGAGAGTTGGAGGTGCAATGAAGTCATTAATTAGATTACATTAGCTGCAAAGGCTTTGCGAGGATTAATGTCGAGAAACGTGCTCACTCAAAAGCCAGAGATAGTGTACCTGAGTCTGCTTCAAACCCGATTAACTCCAGCTCTGACAGCTCACATCTTGTTGTCTACCTGGCACTTTGAGAGTAATCTCTCCATTGTGCTTTGGGGAGAAAGGTTGATTTTGACGTCTCTGTCTGCAGAGCAACTCGCACTCGCCAACTTTTTTTCATTTTCTTCCTCCCTTCAGGTTCATCTGTTCCCAGCAACAGCTAATCCAGGAGGTGTGTGTGCGTTTGTGTGTGCATGCCGAAGGTGTGCGTCATATTTTCGAAAGCCAGGCTTTAATAGGTGAATCACTGCTGCGTATCCCAGCATCCTCCCTGGTGGCAGCAGGAGGCTAATGTCAAGAGACTAGAGCTGCAGTACGGCATGTCAAAAGCTCCTCGTCGTCGTTGTCCAGGATGGGAAAAAGACATCCGTCAATGTCTTTTTGGCAGGTGATTCTGCCGCTGATGGGAATAAGGAAGCCGCTCCGATATAGGAGTAAATTCTTTAGCCAGTTAATAAAATCTGTAACAGAGGTGGAGAGGAGGGCCTCAGGGAGCTGATAAGCCTTCCTTTCATTTGGAGGTAAAAATATTATCATGCTACGTGTCATGAAGTGCAATCCAGCCGATAACTTGACGTCTCCGATTTCAGGAAAAAAATCACTAACAAGTCTGACAACTGAAAGTTGAGAAGAGCCTTCTGGGAGATGGAAGAGGTCTGTTGACTCCAACCTGCTAAACACACACTCCTCCTCTTCCTTTGACAGTGAATAAAATTGACTCGCTCCTGGTGTGGCAGTCAAAGGTGCGGAAGCCGGTAGCATCACCTAGGAGGAGGCGTGCAGATCACATCTTTGCCTAATGAGCTCCTTAGAAGGTCTAAAATAGCAGATCAGGCCCCTCTGCCTTCCAGTTTACCTATATGTGTCTCCTCACCCCCTCCTGCCGGCTTGTCAGGTGGAGCTTCCCCTGTTCGTGGCTCTGGCTGTCATCCAAAGAGAGGCGAGGCAGGAGGTGTGGAAGGTGATGAAGAAAAGTTAAGATATCAAGGATGAGGAGAAGATCCATTGAACGCAGCTAGGAGCAGAGAAACACTCATATGTGGTAAGAAACATCAGGCGAAAAGACACTGACTGCATTAGATGTAGCATTTAGAAAACGTTCTTTGACAATAATTATTGACAGATAGGGATTGTGTCATCGCTCACATTTTATATGGTGCAACCTAAACTGCTCGTTTTTTAAATTGCAATATCTGCATAGATGTAACAGCAACCAATTCACCAATGGAATCCCGTAAAGAGGTTAACTGTTGAAATGACTGGAGGATTTTAAGTATCTTGGTGCCTTGCCTATGGGAGTTGAGGAGATAAGTCTGATCTTCGTCTGCAGAGCTGAGGTCCATGTCTCAGGCTGAAGTAATGAAAAGGAGGCAAAAAAAGTTACGAATTTCGCCTTTAGAAAGACTTGAAGATCTGCAAGAGAGTTTAAGTACCTCAGCATCTTCTTGCTAAGTGATGTCAAGGTTTTTATCAGGTGCTAAAAGTGTGTTTAGCACCAATGTGTCATTTGGGTTCATGGTCCAACCCTGAGCTATGTCCATGAGATATGGATTGTCAACCAAAAGAACAAGTTCCCTGATTCAAGAGCTAATTGTGAAATTCCTTTGTTTGACCACAAGGTTGGGAGAATTTAATTATCTCAGCATCTATGAAAAAACATCTTCATTCAGGAGAAGTTTCAGAACAGGAACATTTTCTTCATATGGCATCTGAATGGAGCTTTATACTGGTAATTATTTGATGTATTTCCCTATTTTATGTCCCCTAAAAAAGATTGAGCCCCGGACAAGGTCATCTTCTCCTCCTTATGGCTCATGAGTCTATGTGTTGGATCATGTGGATGTTTAGCTGTTCGTATCAGAAACTGACACACCATCAATGCCCAAGGATTACAGATAGCTCTCTATCAGTCTGGCTCCAATATGTGCCCATATCCTGTGTATTTTTAAAGACATGAAGGCTGTCCTGATTAGATGACCTCCGTACACACAGTGACATCCACAATGTGAAGGAAGGCCTTCTACTCTCTCTAATCTGGCTAACAAAGTAACAGTGCACATGATGTATAAAGCATAAACCTAACAACACAGTGGTATACCATACCGCACTTCAGATTATTCTTTCATTATACAATTTTTGGCTGCTCAGTGGAGCAGTGGGTAGCACTGCTGCCTTGCAGCAAGAAGGTTCAGGGTTTGATTCCCGGCCCAGGGTCTTTCTGCATGGAGTTTGCATGTTCTCCCTGAGCATGCATGGGTTCTCTCCGGGTACTCCGGCTTCCTCCCACAGTCCATAAACATCACTGTTAGGTTGATTGGCTTCTCTAAATTCTCCTTAAGGCCCATTCATACCTCACGTTTGGCCTGCACGTCCGTATTTCTGTCCGTACGTTCTATCCGTTGACTCCTTCATACCTCCGTCCGTTGAGGTGCGCAATAACCCGTATTTCCTCTAGGTGGCAGTGCTGGGCGCCAATGATTCGTCATTGATCAAAACATGGCGATGGTCCAAGACCTGATTCTGTTGCATTTGCTCCGTAAGCGAAAGAAAAGTAAAAAACGAGATCGACGGTGGAACGTGAGGCCATTGAATATCAGTCGCCCTTTCCTCGAATCCCGCCATTGTTTAAAGCCCAGAATTCTAACCTTCTTTGTGATTTTGTTGACATTTTGTACTAAAAACTCAATAGCGCCCCCACCGTTTCCGGTAGTATTGCTCCGTATTGATCCGTTTCGTCCGTAAGCGTAAGCTCCCAATTTTCGTGTCAAAGTACGGACGAAATCGACGGTTAGAACGTATGAAACACTCCACACGTATCCGTATCCGTCTTTTACGTGAGGTATGAATGGGCCTTTAGGTGTGCGTGAATGGTTGTTTGTCCTGTTTGTCTCTGTGTTGCCCTGCGATGAACTTGCGAACTGTCCAGGGTGTACCCTGCTTCTCGCCCATTGACAGCTGGAGATTGGCACCAGCACCCCTCGCGACCCCACTTGGGACTAAGCGTGTTAAAAAATGGATGGATGGATAAACAATTTTCAGTTGTTCTGCATGCACAGGCTAAATTATCATTGTGAAATGGTGGGTTGAAGCTGACCCACCTGTGCAGCCACAAAGTAAGGGTAACTCTGACACCAAAGAGGTGTAGCAAAGGAAACATAGCATTAGCATTAAGACGTCCATATGAAAATGGATCCATTAAATCAATGTTAATTGGATCTAAATAGAGAAATACTTAAAAGGATATTACAAAAATATTCTTCTCTTTTTTGTTTTTGTCTTTAATTCAAATGTTATCAACAACATATGGCTGCATAAATCCATTGGTGGTGTTTTTAGACGATGGGAAAGGAAAACAGTCCAGAAATATGTTGTTTCTCGTTGCTTTTACGGTAGTTTTGCTCTGAAAAGATCTGAAATGCACTTTTCCTGAAAGGATAAGAATAATTTTCTGAGTTTTTAATGAGAAACTTGAATCAGATCTAATAAAACATAGACAGACTGCTAGTACGAGATCAAAGACGAGCAAAAATACATGAGTTTTTAATTTCCTTATTTAGAAACGTTTGTTATTTTTGAGATATTTGGATTCCAGAGTACAAAGGACTCTGGAGACGAGTATTAAAAAAAACATACCAACCTAACAGGTAAGAATCATAAATGCCAACAAACTAGTCGGGTTAACTCATGTTTTTTAGTGTAATAAAGTTGCTTTCTCATGATGACATCCAATACAAGCATAAACAGACTGTGTTCAAATACATTCAGCTGTAAGACATAATTCACATCCTGTCAATAATTAATCCAGGAATACCTTCTCCCAACATGTGTAATCTTTTTAGGATTATATTGGAGGGAAAATACGCCGCTGCCGCCGTGACAGGTGTTCCTGCATTAGCATCCATTAAAAACAGATTATATGGCAGTTGCTCTCATTTCTGTGGCAAACGTGCAGGAAAATGTTGATGCAGGCACATGGCTCTGGAGCGCTCTGCAACACGCCCCTGTAATCATGGACGCCGCTTAATCTAGATGTCTTTTTAAAACCTTTACTTATTCGAAGAAGGTTTGCTGAGCTTGCACATCCTTCAGCAGGAGATTATTTAGGTTTGGGACGAGACTTTATTGTACTGGATGTTTAGCCTGAGCACATCTATGGTATAGGGAGTAAAATAATGAGAATTTATCAGCCAGGTCACAGAAATCCTCCTTTATCAGCTGATTAATGGCCAGTGGATCACACGTGCAGGCTAGGAGGGGGGAAAAAGAGGAAGTGCTAACATTCAGCCACAGATTTGAGTTCACATAATGAGGCTCAGAAAGAAGATGCCATGATATCCTTGCTAATAAGGTATAATCATCTCATTGTAATCTAGTTATATGCAATTTATGAGGGCTAGGGAATGGGCCTTTTGACTCGTGATGCTGGTTTTTCCCCTGTTCTCCGGATGCTGGTCTCCGGGACTGAGACAAAGCATTGTTGAGGGGTTTGCAGAGATGAATGGCAATCTGTTAAACCTCCTCTGCAAAGGCGGATGCCGGAGGAAAAAAGAAGTGGCTGTTTTATAGGTAATAAAATGATATCTGATTCATAAAAGGCAAATAAAAGGCAAATAAATTGTATATGAAAATAACTAAAAAATATCCAATGACATCACTAGTTTCTGGACGCAAATATAGGTTTTAGTTCACTGAAAATTTTATGAATTTCAGGAGAACAAATCATTTTAGTCCTAAAGTGGTTTGATCTGTATTAGTCAGTCAAAACCTACATTTCTAATGTCTACATTTGGAGCAGTTTAAATCTGCTGGAACAGTTGAAACGGTGCTGGATGAGAACCTAAATTCTTCTTTCCTCTTACACAGCAAAGAGGAAAAATAAAATAATAAAAAGTTAATCAACCAGAATAACCGTTGAGGTCACATGAGCTGTTTGCTCAGAAGTCAATCCTTTAGAAACCTTAAACATGTGCAGAAGGTTTCTTGCTTCTTATTTCGAAAGCATGACTTTTAAAACTTTGGTTTAAAAGTTTTAAGGAAGAAACTGATTCCCCACCTATAGTAGCTCAAGCTAAGGCAGATGTAAGTTCACTTATTTCTGCAAGGACGCACACCTGCAATAGAGTGAAAACTCCTTACTGACTACATATTTTGGTGCTGTCTAATTAAAGGGGTGATAGAATGATTCTATAGGGTATTTGGTGCTGGTCCTTAAGGTCTCTGAATAGGGTGTGTAACATTGGTTGGGCTGAAAATGGCATATTTACTGTTCTATGAGCTCTAATGTAAGCCTGGTTAAAAGCCCTAAATGGAAATGACTGGTTTTCTTCCTTTTATGGTATGATCATGAATATTTAGATGAGCTGTGCGCTGATTGGTTGGTTTACAACGAGCGAAGCTTCTGAGCAAAGATGCATCATAGCAACAAGCACTCACTCACTGAAACATCAGATTGTTGATATGGTAGGGGGACCAGACATCCTATTTTTCCCCGACTTTTCTACTTTTAATACCTGAAAAAATGTCCGGGGGGAATTTAAAAATCGTCCAAAATATTTGGTAGACTTCAGTGCAATAAGGGCAGCTCATGGCTCTGTGCTGAAAACTGGTCCAGTCAGCGGACCACACTTCATACGCCCCCCTCCCTTGGGCCGGTGAACCAGTAGGCTGGTCTGTATGTCAATTTCGGGGCGTGACAAAAGTACAGGCCAGAACCAAATAAGGCAACATCCCCGAGTTTACGTCAACTCGGATCTTCGTTTGAATTCGCCCATTTTATGGTGGAAGTTAAGAATTGTGAGATTTGCAGATAAAGGAGGTGTTGATGGGGTTTTTCACTACTCTGTACGTCCATTTCACCCACTGACTTATCGTTATTCAACTATGATAACGGAAACTCGGTTTAGCATTTTATGACCCCTTTAAAAATCTAGTATTCACAGATTTTCTCTGGTTATTTAATCTTGAACTAGTGTGCAAACATAGAGAATACCTTTCTGTCTGTAGACTGGTGGAAAAATACCTCAAAATGTGAATCCAAACTTCCTGACGCATGAAGACTGAATACAGATGCACTCGGACAACATTTGAAAACAACTAAATTAACGACGCCAATTCACAGTTATAGAACACTCTTTTGCACTATAAAATAAATACTTATTAAAAAAAGAAAAGGAAAGCTAAGTCTGTGGTTTGTAAGGAAAGGGCAAGGCAAGGCAGCTTCATTTGTGTAGCACATTTCAGCAACAGGGCAATTCAAAGTGCTTTACATAAAATCAGTTAAAAAAATAAACAAAACACAGAACAAACAGTTAAAAATAAAAAGAGAATAAAACACAAGAATAAAAATTACAGTGCAGTATAAGAGATTAAACGGTAATTTGAACATCATTTAGAGAAAGGCAACATAGTAGCAGCAGACCTGCAGGTTTCTGGGAGTTTATTCCAGATGTGAGGACCATAGAAACTGAAAGCTGCTTCCCCCCGTTTAGTTCTGACCCTAGGAACAGAAAGTAGACCTGTCCCAGATGACCTTAGAGGTCTGGGGGGGTCATAGTGTACTAGGTTAGAAATGTATTTTGGGCCTAAAACGTTTAGTGATTTATAAACTAGCAGAAGTACTTTGAAATCAATTCTTTGAGACACAGGAAGCCAGTATAAGGACTTCAGAACTGGAGCGATATGATCTAGTCTCTTGCTCTTAGTGAGGACTTGAGCAGCAGCATTCTCAATCAGCTGCAGCTGTCTGATTGATTTTTTTAGGGAGACCTGTAAAGACCCCGTTACAGTAGTCAAGTCAGGTTTTTCCAAGTCCTGTTGACACATAAGTCCTTTAACCCTTGATATATTCTTAAGGTGATAATAGGCTGACTTTGTAATTGTCTTAATGTGGCTGTTAAAATTCATGACTACCCCAAGATTTCTGGTTTCGTCTGTTGTTTTTAACATTGTTGTTTGAAGCTGAGCGCAGACTTTTAATCGTTCCTCTTTTGCTCCAAAAACAACCACCTCAGTGGTACCTTTCTCTACATAATCAGACAGAATCCTGAAGATTCCAATATGGAGATGGCTGCCCCTGTATGTATGCGGCCAAAACATCAGTATGATAATCTCGGCTGGTTAAAGTTTTAATGAAAATATCGTTTCATACAAACTCTGTGCTTAAAGGGTATGTGATTCATTTTAAATGCGGCTTTATTTGGTGTCAATGAAACTGAAAATGTGTAGCGAGCTATTTTTGTTTTGTTTTTGGTAATGTTATACAACTTTCTCCTTATATTCATAGTAAAAAAGTTTTCTCAGACCCAAAGTAAACTGAACTGGCTAACCTTCTCGGACCAAATGCGTCCTCTATGTATGTAGCCGTCTCCCTGCTGGAGTAATTGCATCCCTAAGCCAGACACCCACCCATCGGTGATTTGATACGTCCGTTTGATGCGTCTGTGGTGCCTGGAACACTTTACTGTGGGTAAAGCCAACCTATCCGTCATTGTACTAATAAAGGTCTTGTTCCTTCGGCTTTCTCCCAACGTCAGACATCACCAATTACATGAAACGACTCCATCTGTGGCTGACACCAGCTTTGAACTTCTAACTGTATCAGTGAATGCTAGGTTTAAAAAACAGGTTGGGGAAAGAAAAGCGTGTCACATGTCAGTGTTTTTAGAACATTGATATTATGCCTTTTAACGTGCAGATAAAAAAGTGGGCCCATTATGGAAGATGGTGTATGACAGACAAGGTGAACCTGACAGGAAACAGACGGATGCTTTGTTCAGCTCTTAAATAGGAACTTCTGCACACTTTCGCTGGGATTTAACAGTCTTGCACAAAGACGAAGTTGGAGTCTGAGTGGGTGAGCGCCTTACTGAGACAGCCCATCAATCAGCCCTTCGAACACCTTTCCCCCCCACTTCCTGTAAGTGCTCTGCGATCCACGGCGGCCGCAGCGAGTCCACGGGAAGCCACCGGGTGAGGATTCAGCAAACCTATTTTTTCCCTTTTAATTTGAGCAATTGCTGCTGGTATTGATTCGAACGAGAGCACAATGTAGTAACGGGAGAGGTGGGGAAAGGAGCCCCGGTGCCGTTAATGTAGCCCCGACTGAGGAATCAAACGCTCCCTCTTGTTTTAAGAGCTGTTCCACCCCGGCAGCACAAGGCAGTGGTGCCGAGCGGGTCGATAGTGCTGATTAAACGGCACATATCCTGGTCATCAATATTATACGCACTCTATTTGCAGGGCAGCAACGTTGAGGTTGGACTGATGGTGAAGTGGATAAATACAGCAGAGATATACAGTGAACAGTTTGGGTCAGCTGGCCTCAAATGAAGCAGGATGAAAGCAAAGGATTTAAAGTCAAACCAAACGAAACTATTCCTCAAGTTAAATGCAAGAACTTAAATGATACAGTCTAAAAAAAAGGCTTAATTCCAGGAGAGGTTGGAGTAATCTAAATTATTAATAACTGGGAAATGTTATACCTGTCAAAACAAACCTTACTTTAAAAGAGCAGCTTGTAATTTTCTTAAATCTAAGAGATAATTTCTCAGAAGGATGTGCAACATTTAGACAGGTCCACGCTACAACCTGCCATTAAAGAATGGGAAATTAACAAAATGAAAAAGTTGCTCCTTTAATACCGTTTCATACCAAAAAAGAGATGCAAGATGCAGAGAAAAATTAAAAAACCTAAAGGAGGATTGTAATATATACATATATTATATATTATCATTCGAGTAATATTCATCAGAGGTGGATTAAATCTTGATGCTCCAAGTCACAGCTGATGTACACAACAAAAACAGTCGAATTCAAAGTCAAAACATGCAAATTGATCATTGAAAGCACAAAGATAGTAATAGAGGACAATGAGGATATAAAACAGAGAAAGAAGGAAATATAATATCAAAAGAAAGGTGGGAGGAATCCTTCATAGTAGGACATACAATGGTGAGTAGTGTTTCATGGCAATGGTTTGAATGGAAAACGAAAATGCAATTCTTTATTGTACCATGTATCTCATCGAAATACAGTAAAATGTCAGACAAGTGTTGGAGGGGCTGTGGCCAGAAAGGATACTACAAACATATATTCTGGGATTGTCCCAAAATTTAAGAATATTGGAATGATGTAAGGAAAAAGATTGCATTTTACCCAATACATTGTTAAATAGAAAAAAGAAAATCAAAGAAAAGCAAAGAAAATAATAATCTTTTGGCTTAAGCCACCGAGCACCGACCTTTGGTGCGAAAGAGTTAAGGAAGTGATAGGAATGGAAAAAAATAACAGCAAAATTACAGTTTAAAGATAAATAGTTTCAAGAGACATGGGCACCTGTACTTATGGAGATAGAAAAACCTTAACTGCTCTGGAATTTTAACTGTAATAATTTTCATCTTTGGAATGGATAGGAATACAGAACGTGATGGATTGAGATATTAAAATGTCCTCTCTAAATTTTTGGAAAAGTTTTTTTATGTATTTGCTTTGACTTTTGTAATTTGTTTTGTTTGTATTCATAAATCAACACCTTTGGGAAAGGAAAATGTAAACAATTTATGAAATTCTGTAAAGAAATGGTTTATGCCTTTACCAAATAAGCACAAAGTCGAAATTTGAGAAAAGCTTTACAAGATCTAAGACCGAGGTTCACATGCTGTAAATAGACGTTACCATTCAATATATGCATGTCAAACAATGCAAACTTCAAGTCAAGGCCTGTTTCAAGATGATCAGATCCCATGGAGACCCAAGTCAAGAGAGGCATGTCACCAGTCCATCATCAGCCAAGATGTTCTGCAGCAAAGTCAAATCCAAAGGTTTTCAGTAAAGTTTGACAGCAGGACGTGAAACTCCCAACTCCTTTAATTATTTCAATATTTTTATGATCAAGAAGAAAGTAATATGAACAAATCTATTTTATCTACAGAACAGAGTATTCAAAAGAAATCTAACAATGTTAAGGTTTTGGTTGAGGACCTGTATGCAGAGGCAGAGAGGCTGAGGTGATTTATTGGGGTCTTAATGAAGAGAAATAGTAAACAAAGGCAGGAATCCAAAAATCCAACTAATAATGTAAAGCTAACCAGAACTATGGAGACATCTGGGGAAACCAAACATGAGGAGCCAGGGAGAGACGAGGTAGGTAGACAGCAGCATGAGAAGACAGCAAAGACAAGGAACCAACAAAGAGTGACAGCAGCGGGAGAGTATAAATAGCTGACTGAGACTAACGAGCAGATAAGGAGCAGGTGTGACAGGAGACAACGAGGGAGCCAAAGGGAAAGGAAAA
>NW_015150516.1:1053112-1054510 GCF_000732505.1 Cyprinodon variegatus
GTTTCAGGATGGATATGCGGGCAAATCCATCTGGCGGAGTCAGGTTATAGGAAACAGAACCAAGACCATGACAAACAATAGTTATTCATTTTATTCTCAGATTACAGAAAATGTTTTGGCAAATAATCTAAAGAAGGTTGATACCAAAACTTCACAAACAGAATAAGTTTTTTTAAGGTTTAGGTATTAATCATAAATGTATATTTTTCCCAAAAACTTCAAAAGGCCAATTGTTTTTTTGGCCTTTCTTGAGCTTTTTACTCAAATATTACACATACATTTACATTTAGCAGTTTATATCTAAGCTCCAAAAACATAAATAAAATGAATAAACTCCAAACTTTTCAGGAATCCTTTAATATCAGCTGAGATGGGGCCTCAGTTTTCCACAACAGTACGTAGTTAACAACCAACACTGATCTTAAACGGTTTAGCAGTAATATTTCACAAACTGAATTAATTTATAACAGAGTTTATGATGTGTAGCAGCAAAATAAACAAAAATAATTTGCAAAAGGCTCGGCTGCACTTCAACTACCGACACAGACCCGTCGTCACGTACAAACACATACGAGTGTTGGACAGTCGATAGCACTACCGCATGATAATCGATTGCCATTTGTAACAGCAGGGTGGGCAGAAGGGTACGATCAGTGCAAATTATTGTCACCGCATGCTGTCATGCTGTGCAGTCAGCCGGCCGGCATAGCAGAGCAAGATAAATGACAAAAGAGTCGCGGGAGCAAGATAGCAGTTAGTCATACCTGGTGGTACAGGGGAGCCGACGAGGGGAGGGGGTGGCATCAATATGACAGGGGAGGGCCGAGGAGCAGGAGGAGAGGAGGAAGAAGAAGCTGGAGTGTATTGAAAGGCAGCAAATAAAGGACTTCTTGTCATTTTTTATAAACTCAATTTGGAGTGCCTGTGAATTGGCTGCTACACTGCAAAAAAGATCTAGAATTAAGAAAAATTTCTTAAATTTAGTGTATTTGAAACTTGAAATAAGACAATGCAATTGTTTTTTTCTTCTTTTAAATGTAAAGTGTCTCACTTTCGTCCTCAATTGGAGAAAAAATGCACTTATTTTAAGTAAAAAATTACTTTTTTTAATTAATTTTTGCAGTGTAGTAAATAAAATGCAATGTTGAAAAAGTAAAACACCAGATTTTAAGGTTTTGTTATTGCATTTAAGAGAGGCTACGCTACTACTAATAACTGATGGGTCTGATTATGTGATCTGGGAAATTGTAACTATGCCTTCTATACAAGCAACTGGTTGGAAGCACTGGAAAAATAATTTAGAAATAAGTAAAAATTTCTTAAATTAAGTGTATTTACCCTTAATTTAAGCGGATAAATACGATGATTTGCAAATAAAATTAGTATCTTTACTCTTAA
>NW_015150516.1:1056068-1074494 GCF_000732505.1 Cyprinodon variegatus
AACTTCTATACAAGCAACTGGTTGGAAGCACTGGAAAAATTTCTTAAATTAAGTGTATTTACCCTTAATTTGAGAAGGTAAATGAAATGATTTGCCAATGGAATGAGTATTTTTACTCTTAGAATAAGATATTTAGATAAAATGCACTTGAAATAAGACAATGCGATTGTGTTTTCTTATTTTAAATGTAAATTTTCTTGTTCCATTGGCAAAATGTCTCTTTTACCTCCTCAATTCAAGAACGAATGCACTTGTTTTAAGAAGAAATGACTTATGTAGATTTAGATTTTTTCCAGTGAGGTCTTTAGGCACAAGAAAGCTGCAACTCGGCTGATTCAAACAATATACAGTATCAACCACTTAAAGCCTTAAAAGAATGTTGACTTTCTTGCAGATTTTATGTATTTTTGCTTTTTTTCCTCACTCTTTCATGCCTAAGTTAAACATAACTTGAGAAAATACAAAAATGAGGTGGAAATATAATAAAAACCTATAGCCTTATCTCTTTTACTGCAAAAACGATCTAGAAATAAGTAAAAATTTCTTAAATTAAGCGTATTCACCCTTAATTTGAGCAGGTAAATGAGATAGTTTGCCAATGGAATAAGTAATTTTACTCTTAAAATAAGATAATTAGATAATATGCACTTGAAATAAGACAATGCAATTGTGTTTTCTTATTTGAATGTAAATTGTCTTGTTCCATTGGCAAAATGTCTCTTTTATCTCCTCAATTCATGAACAATTGCACTTATTTTAAGAAAAAATGACTTGTCTAGATTCCGATTTTTTGCAGTGTAAATCAGAAATTAGCTGTGATTAAAAGATTATTTTGGAACAGATTGGGCAACTTTCACTTTCTACCTCCAGCTGTGATTTACTTCCACAGTTATGGGATCAAGAAATCCCTTCACAGGCAGCAGAAAGTAAGCTAGATTAAAAAAAAAAAAAAAAAAACATATATCATTATCTAAAGGAATAAAAAAACATTAGAAAAATCAAAAGATTCTTCTGGAAATTGTCAATTCTAAGGCTTTTGGATCCTGATTCATCAGTGAGCATCATTATATTAAAATGTAGAAAATTTAGAGCAGTGGAAAACCTTCTCTGAACAGAAGAATGCAATCACAAGTCAAAATGAGTCCAGAATATTTATTTTTTTCCCTTAAAAAATTCAATCTTGCTTTGAAAATAACAAAAAAGATTAAAATACATATATAAAGAAACTTTATTTACAAGCGCACTTTTCAAGACTCAAAATGTACTCAATAAAAAACAGGAAAACAAAGACAAATCTAACTTTACATCTGGTATATAAGGTGTTTTTTTATGTTTAGAGTGTAAATGTTGCGAGTTTGGCTTTGTTCAAGTACTTCAATAATAACACGAGACACGCAATCAGAACCAGAATAAAGAAGAATAATTTCAGAGCAGCCCAGCGATGAAGACACCTCTCAAGAAGTCAGCAGTGTTACATCAAGCGCTCCCATTGATCCAAAAACGGGGAAATGGAATGCTCCCATTGATTGGAGATGCTCAGGGTCTTATTAAGCAACTGTGGCCGTCCCTAAAGCAAACGTTGGGGACAACTTACCTAACATCTGACTACACCACATTGATTTTTTTCCCCTTTTCCTTTCTATGGCGGGTCGTGTTTGCATGTCCCCCACGCTGCTCGCCGATAGCTCCGCAGCACCGGAGCAGCTGTAATTTGTGATAGCCGATCAGACGCTCCCTTTGGGTCGATACTGCATCTTGTGGAGGAAGCCGGGTAATACGAATAAACATTTCACCTTTGTCTAAACAATCGAGTCGTGTGCAGTCTCCGCAGCACCGCAGGGACGGCGGGTGATGTTGTTAGTGTGCAGGGCCCTTGTTTTAAACGCTCCTTGTATGGTAAAGATCACACATCAATGAAGAAGTCATTTTGCTTAGGTAACTCAGGTGAGGCTTTAATTGTTTCACTTGGGGTGCTAAAACCAAAGTTTCAGGAATATGTGAAGCTATCTTAAAGGATGCAAACTAAACACTTCTTGCAATATTTTTTTTTAAAAAGCTGAATTAATTTGGAAATACCTACATTTAGGACTTTATTACTAACATTTTAGCAATGTCTGTGTTAGTATTCTAGTAAAGAGCACTAAGAATGGAATAAAATGTAATTGTTAAAAAACAGCAGAGTTCTCTTGCAACTGAAGTCTATGTTAGGTTTATTATTTATACATCATGTGCATTGTTAGCCTNCGATTTTTTGCAGTGTAAATCAGAAATTAGCTGTGATTAAAAGATTATTTTGGAACAGATTGGGCAACTTTCACTTTCTACCTCCAGCTGTGATTTACTTCCACAGTTATGAGATCAAGAAATCCCTTCACAGGCAGCAGAAAGTAAGCTAGATTAAAAAAAAAAAAAAAAAAACATATATCATTATCTAAAGGAATAAAAAAACATTAGAAAAATCAAAAGATTCTTCTGGAAATTGTCAATTCTAAGGCTTTTGGATCCTGATTCATCAGTGAGCATCATTATATTAAAATGTAGAAAATTTAGAGCAGTGGAAAACCTTCTCTGAACAGAAGAATGCAATCACAAGTCAAAATGAGTCCAGAATATTTATTTTTTTCCCTTAAAAAATTCAATCTTGCTTTGAAAATAACAAAAAAGATTAAAATACATATATAAAGAAACTTTATTTACAAGCGCACTTTTCAAGACTCAAAATGTACTCAATAAAAAACAGGAAAACAAAGACAAATCTAACTTTACATCTGGTATATAAGGTGTTTTTTTATGTTTAGAGTGTAAATGTTGCGAGTTTGGCTTTGTTCAAGTACTTCAATAATAACACGAGACACGCAATCAGAACCAGAATAAAGAAGAATAATTTCAGAGCAGCCCAGCGATGAAGACACCTCTCAAGAAGTCAGCAGTGTTACATCAAGCGCTCCCATTGATCCAAAAACGGGGAAATGGAATGCTCCCATTGATTGGAGATGCTCAGGGTCTTATTAAGCAACTGTGGCCGTCCCTAAAGCAAACGTTGGGGACAACTTACCTAACATCTGACTACACCACATTGATTTTTTTCCCCTTTTCCTTTCTATGGCGGGTCGTGTTTGCATGTCCCCCACGCTGCTCGCCGATAGCTCCGCAGCACCGGAGCAGCTGTAATTTGTGATAGCCGATCAGACGCTCCCTTTGGGTCGATACTGCATCTTGTGGAGGAAGCCGGGTAATACGAATAAACATTTCACCTTTGTCTAAACAATCGAGTCGTGTGCAGTCTCCGCAGCACCGCAGGGACGGCGGGTGATGTTGTTAGTGTGCAGGGCCCTTGTTTTAAACGCTCCTTGTATGGTAAAGATCACACATCAATGAAGAAGTCATTTTGCTTAGGTAACTCAGGTGAGGCTTTAATTGTTTCACTTGGGGTGCTAAAACCAAAGTTTCAGGAATATGTGAAGCTATCTTAAAGGATGCAAACTAAACACTTCTTGCAATATTTTTTTTTAAAAAGCTGAATTAATTTGGAAATACCTACATTTAGGACTTTATTACTAACATTTTAGCAATGTCTGTGTTAGTATTCTAGTAAAGAGCACTAAGAATGGAATAAAATGTAATTGTTAAAAAACAGCAGAGTTCTCTTGCAACTGAAGTCTATGTTAGGTTTATTATTTATACATCATGTGCATTGTTAGCCTCGTGAGACCATCCTGATCTTGCTAGCTTTCAAGATTTCACTCGCTAATCAGTCTGGAGACTCTCCGTTAAAGAAAATTTGGAGCCGTTCACCAAACGAACGTCCAATCAGTGTTGGCTTTGAGGCGGGTTAAGGTGTGACGCAACGAGATGCGCGACAGTTTAGTTTAAAGAACATGGCGGCTTCAGCTGATGAAACTAGCGTTAGCGTGGCTATCGAGAAAGTTTTATCGGAATTATAGAGTATTTCTTCACTGAAAGTAGAGCAAAACACTGCTCTGGAGGCTTTTCTCAGAGGAAAAGATGTTTTAGCTCTTCTCCAGACTGGTTTCGGCAAGAGTAGCCTGTCTTGTGGTTGTGTTTTCGTCGTCGCTCTGTTAGTGCCGAAAGACCAAAACACTCGTTTCCCCACTGAAAATGATCCACACATGCGTAAAGCTGCACAGCCCCACCCCCATGTTAGACAGTAGCATGTCAGTGTACAGTAGCAGCCATTCAAAATGGCCGTTCCCAGTCAAACGCCAGCCGAATGGCAGCCCACTTCTCTGCAACTCCCAGGAAAATACCCTCCAACTTCCAGCCACTGGAGTGAACCCTTCCTATTCCTGGGTGTGCATATTTTTTTTTGCTCTGACTCCACCCTTTCATTGAATTACAGGGTCTGACTAGGAGATGACGCTTCTCTTTAGATCTTAATGTAAACAAACCATGACAGAAAGAATATTTTAGTAGAACGATTGATGTAGAGGAATAGCTAAGGACCAGCCAAGGTAACCTGACTCCGCCAGATGGATTTGCTCCTTCCGTTGAAGTAATTTTGGGAAGGGGCAAAAATTCTGGTTAGCTGATTGGCCTACGTTGGTGATAGACGGGCCAAATAAATCAATCAGATCAATGAAGCATATGACGTACTAACAGAGCGACTACGAAAACACAACCACAAGCCAGGCACAAGCCAATTGATAGATCAAACTCTTGCCGAAACCAGTCTTGAGAAGAGCCTCCAGAGCAGTGTTTTGCTCTTCTTTCAGTGAAGAAATACTCTTTAATTCTGATAAAACTTGCTGGATAGCCACGCTAACGCTAGTTTCATCGGCTGAAGCCGCCATGTTCTTTAGACTGAACTGTCGCGCTTCTCGTTGCGTCACACCTCAACCCGCCTCAAAGCCAACGCTGATCTGACATTCGTTTGGTGAACCGCTCCAAATGTTCTTAAACGGAGAGTAGCCAGACTGATCTGCGAGTGAAACCTTGAAAGCTCGCAAGATCAGGATGGTCTCACGAGGCTACAGCCAAGGGCCCATCAAAGGAAAGTGGGGACATTTTGAATGGCTTCTACTGTAATGTAAATCGAATATTAACCTAAACTGTTGACTTTGATTCACAGCTCTCTATATGCCTCTGCTAACTCTTCTCTAAGTCAAATGTCATAATATAAGATTGATCTAGTTTTGGTTCCGGTAAAGTATTGATTAATACCTCACAGACACTTCTTTAAAAAAAAAAAGGATTTAGAATGGTTTCACTTGCTTTCTGTCTCATTTTTTGACATTACTGCCACCTGCCTGGATCAAAGCATCATCATACTACAAATTAGGTGTTGATGTAAATTTGCAACTTCCAGGACAGCTAACAGTGACCTTTCCTTAAAGTAAAGATTGCATCAGCGTGGACTAGGTTAAGCCCAAGTTTATTTAAGTTTATTGCTATCACAACGTAACACCAAACTTAAACTACTGACTGCATACTGTCATACTTGATCGTATGAGAAATATTTTGTGTAATTTTATGTGCATTTCAGGTGTTATTTTATAGAAAAGTTGTAAAATGTGTTTTAACTTGGATGACTGTTGTGGAACCTGTATCAAACTGGATCATTATGAAGTCTCTACACATAGGAGGCCATTTAAAATAACCCATCAAACGTGCCCTCTGGGATGATCAAAGGTCAGCCCAAAGGCTGTGTTTGATGTCCTGCTCACGGCCCGTTAAGGTCCGGTGGCCACAAGTGATTTGCAAAAATGAGGCAGACTTAAAGGGCAAAAGCGCACCACAAATACATTTAATCTCCGTTTTCACCAGAGCAAATGGCGAAGACGACGCATCGTCAATTAGCAGTGGGGAAGGACGCCGCTCCTTCTGCTGCCCCTATTTGCTGCTCGGTGGAAAGAAAATTAGGATTCTCAATAGCTGCTGGAAATAAAATAAAACCCACTGAAAATGATCTAGCCGGTTAAAAACATGCATGAAACGATGAAGAACTCTGCAGAAAGTTCTCTTCTTTAAAATGTCAAACATTGGATTTAAATATTCAAATAACCAGCCTGTCACTCTTGAGACAATTTAAAAATCTCTTAAATTTGAGGTAAAATATTCTGGATTATAAAGATTTTCTATGAAACAAACCCATTCCAGCTGCTACTAACTCCTTACTTGTACCCTAATAAAGTTCTCCTGGACCACTTTGGCTGTTTTCTGTCATCAGGGTAACTATTCTGTTTCCATAAACACCCAGTAGATCACGGCATTGGATCAACTTTCCTTTTAAAGGGGAATTCTTCCTCTCAATCACTGCTGTTTATATCTAAAACTAAATCTATTGTGGAATATATGCAAAGACCAAAGTTCAAGGTGTAACTTTTGATTATTAAAATCCCTAATTTATGGTGTTAAAGTAACTAAATTATACCATAAGTGTGCATTTATGAACTCCACCACAGATCCTTTACAGCACCTGTGCCAGGCGGGGAGCAGATGCCGCCATATTGGTTTGCTGCACTTGAGCTGCTCTGATGTGGCGAAGGTACTGCGAGGACAAATAGTTAAACACACTGATTCATGTCCAGCCGAGCGAGCTGCAACACAGCTGTGCCGCTGCAGCTCCAGCTTATGGCTCCGTAATCATACTTCAATTATGAAGAGAAACAGATGAGGGGATGGAAATGGTGTTAAATTGGAAACGTCCTGTTCAGGAAGCAGGAATCGGGTTGAAGACGAATGCGTCTGGTTGAGTTTTAGAGGCTTGTTTGGATTTTATCTCGCTACTTGTTCAAGATTTAAACCTTTAGGGTAAAAAAAATCCTGCAATAAGTCATTTATTAGTAGATAAGAACGATACAAGAACACCATACATTCATAAGGGAACAGTTTGCAGTTTAATATGAATTCTGCACTCTTTTCCATGTTAGTTTTCATATCTTAAACCAGTTTTACCCCGAGTACAATGCACATACCAGAACAATGGCTGCAAATGGGGCTGCCTATGTGCTTCAGACCTAAGGTGAATAGGAAGATCTAGACTCCTGATACAGTGCAGCAGGGCCACATAAATCAAGCCCTCCTACAGATTCCCATTCACGTATCGCTCCGTCTGGCTGCTCGCTACAAGCTGTAATTACACACCAGCTAGCTGCTGTACGGCACTGAGGAATGAGCTACAACATAATGCACAATAAAGCCTGTCATATAAAAAAGTGGTGTAAAATAACTGGATCAACACTGCGTTTTATGCTCTCTGCGTAAAACGACACTCGAATGTGTAAAGATGAGAAGTGAGAGGACGGCGGAGGACTACATGGAGAGCAGGGGATTACGGGCGCAGTTTGACCTATAAACATCCCGTCAAAAAAGGAAATGACTGTAAATCAATAAGTAAAGAAGAGAAAACAGTTTGTCGTGTCTCTGGATGTATGTTTAGTGTTTGACCTCCTGCAGGGTAAATATCCACCTCAGTTTTCTGCAGCCTTTAACAGGTGGTCTTTCAGGATCAGGCTGGATTTATAGATCCATGATTAGCTTCCCTTGTCCTGCAGAAGCATCGGCTGTAATGCACGAGATTCGGACCTAAGATTCAACCAAGAAAGGCCAGTGACTTTTGCGAGCTTTATCGGAAATAAACAGGGAAAGCGCTTAATGTGCAGGACACACTGCTTCCGGACTGAAACCCCTGACTGAGGAGGACCAGGGCAGGGAGTGACAGTTTAAGGCGGAGAAGCGAGTTAGGAGCCGAGGTCCAGCCGCAGGAAGCGTTTGATTGGGGACGGGCCAGGAGGCGGCCGACAGGGAGACGAGAGGTTCCATTGGGGCTTTCCAGGGACGAGATCCAGAAGGGTCTGGGTTCAGCAACAGACAGAGATCCAGCAGGAGCACAGACAGGGAGATCCAAGAGGGAATGCCCAGGTCCGTAAAGTGATAGGTTTTAGAGATCCACAAAAGTTAGGTAAGATCCAGTACTCGTAGGCAGGAGGGTCAGGCTTACAGACAGGAAGTCCAGGAAAAACTGGGTCCAAAGTCCAGAGGCAGATCCGATCAGGTTTCCAGGCAGGCAGACAGAGGCAGAACAGGGACAAGCAGACATGTTAACAGAAAGAAGATCAGGTCGGGCAACAGACAGGCAGACAGGCTTGGATTCAAACGGCTGGAAGGTTCTCACCTGTAGGTTTGAGACCATCTGGTACTGGAAGCTGATCTGAACTGGGTTTATAAGCAGGTGGAAACAGGTGAAACCAGTTGAGGTTGATTGCAGGTGAGGTGGAGCTGAGCACGAGTGCAAAGTGGACCGTTAGGCCAGATCCAGTGCCACGATTATTACATCCCCGCAGCATGATGCTGCCACAGCCATGTTTAACAGGCAGCATGGTGTGTTTAGAATAACAATGGATCAACAGTGCACTTTATCTCTGCATGCAAATAAAAAGAAAACTTAGTTGTTTATCTCCAATAACTTTTTTGTTAAAATATCCTCTTTTTTTGTCATAGGAAGCAAACTAATACCTGAGTGAGTCTGAAATAAGTGCATCAACATCCTCTAAGCCTGGATGGATCCTGAACACGGGCTATGAGGCTCTGGCTAAGGACAAACAGAACCAGAAAGCTGCGCTGAGGTCTGGCTTTATCATTTAAATAACAGCAATGTTTGCTTTTCATTTGAAAAATCGAGATCTCGGGGTCCGGAGCAAGAGAGGAGAGGCACCGAGTCGATGTAGCTGAGAGTCCATGTCATCTGGTTCTGGTCCATTTGCGTTTCCAAAGCCCCTAGTCAAGGATTTTGGATCATTCCACGCTTCCTTCTGTGCATAAGCTTTATGGAGATTTTAACTTTTCACAGCAGGACTTGGTGATAGCGCACAAAGCCAAATGTACCAGAACTCTGGTCCAAGGAGTATAGATGATGGAGGCTGTTATCAAAGCATCCTGGGCTTCTACTGGACCTCAGTAGAACCACAGGCTGATCCCCTCCATGCCAGGCTGCATGTATTTAGTATTTCACTCAACAACAAAGTGCTAAATGGTTTGAAATGAGCATCGCTTTCAGGAGCCGGACATTTCTGTTTAAAATTAGCTTTTTGTGTTGATCCGATTAAATATTCTAATCAAAGCTGAGATTTTGAATCCTCCTAATGTCAATAAAATGTTATACTTTATGTTATACTTTATCACTTTCTGAAGTGAGGCACAAAATAAGCCTCTTTGTCATATTAGAATATGTTTGGGACGCAAAAATTCAGCTTTTTTTTTTTACTTTGTTTAGTTACTAAGATGCTAAATGAAAACTACAGCAGCAGGAACCTGGTTAAGGCTATCGCTACTGTTGCAGGAGATATTCTGAACTTCAGGAACTAAACTTTAGCTTTTATAGCAAAGGATTTCCATAAACCACGCTTGGCCTTTCAGACTGTAGAGTTTGGTCAGTTCAACCTGTGATATAAAGCAGCATAATGAGGCAGGAAGACGGAGCTTGGGAGCCTGAGAGTGGAGAGTTTGTAGGGGTTTGACCCCGGCTATTTAGCCTACGAGCTGCAAGCAGCAGGAAGCTGGGTTAAAGTCGGAGCTCGACGGGGGGCTTGTGGGGGAACGGCACACTTAAACCTGACTGGGCACTTCCTGCTCTAGAAGCAACAGAGGCCACACATGGTAATGCTGAAACTCCTCCGGTGACACAGCTCCTAATGGAGCGGGGAAAGCCTGAGGAGAGTCAGGTCGAGGTGGGGAGGAGGGGGGATCAATCGGTATCGTGGGAAGCTTTTAAAGACTCCACTTTGGTTTGAGATTTAAAAATAGAGACGCTCCTGCCTCTCCCATAGCAGGGGAGGAGCGCACCGTAGGACGCCTCTGGACCGATGCACCAGGCAGCAGTCCCACAAGTATGACACGCTAAAAAATATCAAAACGCAGTGCTCTCTGAACCCCTACTGGGACTCTGTGAAAGCTCGGTCATTTACTTTAGTAATTAACTTCTCCAAAAGATCCATTTTATTTCAACTTCCCTCATCTGTTTCTACTTCACAGCAATTTCCCACATTTCTAAAAGTTTGTCTTTACACAGCTGTGGGAGTTTTCTTTTTTTTTAAGGTTATTGAAAGGAAAACAAAAGCTAAAGTGGATTTAAAGATTAGCTGAGAACTTATCTGGATATTGTCCAAGGATCAAGTAGCTGAACGTCTACCGACCTAATAAACTGGACACACTCTGACAAATACTGTTAGTTTCCCAGAGGGGATGATCAAATATGGACCCGGTCTGATGCCCATGTAAACCACTGGTATGTAAATGCTTCTAATCACAAAGAGTTGGAAATCTAAACAAGCACGGAGTGACAGTGGGGAGGAAACACCTCTTTTAAACACTGAACTGTAATCAGCCTCTGATCTGGTCCTTCGATAGCTCATATTGTTCAGAGCGAGCCGTTGCTGGTCTGCATGTGGACTGGATTCCAGTTTAGACTCTGCAAAGTGGTAAGGCAAGGCAAGGCAAGGCACATTTATTTGTATAGCACAATTCAGTACTAAGACAATGCAAAGTGCTTTACATGATTAAAATATAGCAAAATTAAACAGAATCAAACCAAATAGGGAAAAAAATAAAATAAATAAATAAAATAAGATAAAAAAAAATATATATATAATATTTATAATCATATAATTGGACGACACAGATACACAGATCAGACTTATCCTTCCAAATAATTTCCTTCCCCCAAATTACCCTAAAAATAACTTTGGAAATGAAAAATAAGGAGACCCCTCTTGATTTTCAGATTTCTAGCAGATAAATGAAAGTCTTGGATCAATTGGAAAGTTGCTGCTTCACCTTGTTTTACTCTGCGTTTGATGATCAGAGTTACTTTAATGCTTAGAATTCATTCCTCAGGGTTTGCATTAGGGCAGGGCAATACATTAATTCCAGTGATTAGTCATTTTTTAAATAATTTTATTTTTGGAAACTCTGGATTTTATTCCATAAATGCTCTCCTCTGGGATTCATACATCAGAGTAACACAACTTCATCACCTTTTTTAGATATAAAACTTTCACTTTTTATGTTTATTTCATGTTAGGAAAGGGCCTAAACTGGGTTTCTGAAAAAGATTTGAGATGTGAGGTGTATACTTTACATATTTTTTACTTATTCATAGTCATGTAGGTCTGGAATAATCATCTTATGAATGAAAATATTTGTAGGGATGTGAATGTGTGTTTATATGCCCATAATGTAATTTATTTATTCTATTTAAGGACTTTTGGAGAACTATGGAATGATAAGTTAAAGGTATAGTGGAGGATTTTCACAAATTTTTGAGAAGAACCACCTATTAAAGCGAGTGTTTTTCTAATAAACGCGTCCGAGAGCGTGCACGAGCCCATTTCTTCTCGTGCACGCTCTGTTTTAAAAGTGGCTGTTTGCAACGCTCATATAAGCTTACTTTGCAAAAGAAGATTTGCAATTTTACCAATAAGTAAAACTCACCACTGGTAAAAAATCGGGATGAGCACGTAGGACGGATTTCCATAAACACATCACCAAGATAATTGACAATTAGGAGGACCAATTATTTTGATGATCCACCCAGAAAAAGATCCTCCTCTATACCTTTAAATAGGAATAGGGAAGAATTTGTATTAAGAAGCCTAAAACGGTAAAAGTTTCCGTTCTCATTTCCCCCCTTTCAGACATAAACACTAAATTATACATACATCTAATCATGTATATCATGTAATTTGTAATTAATTACTAATGTTTGTTAGTGTTATATTTGTAATTTTACTGTCAAAATATAGTTGTTAACGCTCTATAACATGATTGTTCTACAGACTTTTTCACAGACCTTTTAATTAAGGTCACCTCCCTGAAGGGAAAACTGAAATAGTGATATATACATATTAAAAGCTAGTTTTTAAAAGTATTGTTTGTAATTTGCCATTTTTTTTAAATTCTGAAACTAGAAAAAATGTAGATAAAATGTTTAATTCCTTATGTCAACCAAGACTGAACAGAATATCTAGACATGAAATGTCTGGTTTCTCCTGACTGATACCTTCGTACAACAAGATCATGTTGGTTTTTCTAACCTGCTTGGAAAATCTTATCAGAATAAAGGATTTTGTGAAACTAAAGTCAGGAAATAGTATAAGTCTCTTTTTTTTTAGCATATAAACCTGAGAAATGTTTGAAGTATGTCATATAGATTTATAGCAGATTTATGTACGTTTAAAGCAGCTTATCAGTGTTACAGACTGAAACAGTTTGGTGAGCAGAGAAAGGGTATTTCACAAAAACTTCCAGGAGAAGCGCTCAAATTAGAGCCACTTTGCTTCCTTTTTTTACGGCTCGATGAGTCGTGATCTTTTGACGAGAAGAAGGAGCTGTTGTCAGGCTGAACCTCCCGTCCCACGGCCCCTCCTTCTGCTCTAAATACACAAAGGGAATGTCGGGGGCTGTGAAGCGGCGAGCCGCTACCTGAATAAATGACAAAAAGCGTGTGAGGAATTCAGCCTTCCTTAGCCATGTGTGAACCGAGGTGGCTGGGGGGATCCTCTGGTATAACAATGGGTGAGATGTTCTGGGTTTAATGGTGTCATACTGGTGCAGAGGTCTTGATTTCGATGTAATTGGAGATTTTGGAGACCTGACGTCTGTAAATCTTCCACGTTTTCACAGAAAATGCCCCAGAATCCTCTTTTCTTCTTACTTCCTTCTCTGTTTGAGGCTGATTACAACTGCCAGGAGTGTTTTGCTACCAGAGGATTTGACAATAGTTGTTTCTCTTTCTCTGTTAAACAAAGGTACACTTGTTCAGCTGTCGGCTCCAGCCCACCGCCCTCCACTCGTTCAGGGGTTTTTGGCCTGCTCTGTTTCCATGGAATTGCTCTCCCCCGACAGAACGAGACCTAATGAAGATATTTGTTTCCACTCAGGTAGAGCTGGCTCGTGCCCGCCTCTGCCTGAGCTCTCAGAGACAATTAGGCGACACCTGCTCGCAGCAGATTGCTCTGGCAGATTCCTGCCACTTCTCGTCGCCTCCGACACCGCCATCTGGACCGGGAGAGGTGTTGCGCAGGTCGCCTTGCGGGAACCTGCCAGCCAGGAGCAGATCAGGGGAAAAATAAAAGTGGAGCGTCGTTGTTGACATCTTTATGTCTGCCTGAACATCTGATCTTTGTTTCTGGGCAGAGATTTCAGCTTTTGGAATCATAGAAAGGGAAACGTGTACTGCTCTCATTCACATCATTTTAACTTTTCCAGTTTGAAATGTTTTAATTGGATTTTATGTTAGAGACCAACATAAATTATACCATTTATGACAAAGAAAGAGTAAATAATGAATAAAAAGCAGAAGGTGCAAGATCTCTTTCCTTTTTTCTGATAGCAACTTCATAAACTTTATAACAATCAAAATTATTGAAAAACCTAAAAAATTATAGCAAAAAATGGTAGCATTCAAACTAGAACTGAAACAATAAATCAGATTAAATGTGATTCCTTAAGTGGAAAAGTTTCAATTTCACCTGCTTTACTTTAACCTGCTTTACTTTAGCCAGCGTATGCCTGACATTCCAGAATCTCCTAAAATGCTGGCATATTAGATTAGATTAGATGAGCTTTATTGATCTCACAGCGGAGAAATTCACTGGTCACATATTGGCATAGTAATTAAAGAAGGTGCAAACAAGGAGGAAAAGGGTGCATTAAGAATAAACAATATATCTACAGTATATCAAGGTATATACAGTATATCAAGATAAATAAGGATTAAGGTGCAAATGTAAATGAAACACACACAATGAAAAACAAAATAAAACAATTAAAAAAAAAACATTGCAAACATTCTATGTATTTTTTCAATTTTGGAGTATTAATAACGAGTCCTTAACTTATGTCCAATGACAGCCTAACTAATGCATCATGCACAGCAGCGTAATTATGAAGCATCAGTTAAAGCTGCTCCCTTCAGGCGCATCGCTTGATCTTGATAAGTTATGCACAAGTTACTAAGTTTTGGATAAGCTAGATGCCATGAGTAACTTACACTTTACGTATGTCAACAATCAGATAACGTAACTGTAACTTATGTCCCACATACTTCGGCATACTTCCGAAATTTTGACCATGCTCAAAATTTCTCAACAAACTTGCCGTATGTGGACGTGTGCCAGCGCGCTTCAGGTTACTTCAGTTTGCTCATAACTTATTCAAAAGGTCCCTATAACTTATCCAACATATCCCAGCATTTTTTGCCATATGTTTTTAAAACCTTCAAACCCTAAAAACACATTTGCCATGATGGAACACGGTGGTGGCAGCATTGTTCTCTGGGGGCCCTCTATTCCAACAGGACAACCACAATATTTCATTATACTTGGAATTTTTCACGTTTTGCTTCCTCTTTAAAGGTATACTATGCAACCGGTGTTGATTTTCCAGCGAGGCTCCCCCCAGAGGGCGAAAGTAAAAGTGCACTGTCGTAAATATGCTCAGCTGTTCTCCTGGTTTCTCCGTCAAGCCAGGCGCGGTTGTTTTGAGCTTAGCAGGCAGGCGAATGCAACGAATCACCATGTCTACTGCGGTAGAGAGCCCTTTTCCTCTTTCTTGCCTGCTCCGACATGGGCTTTCGCTGTTTTCTCGCTGGTTCCGACATGATAACTGCACAAATATCGCCACTGCGCTAGCATCGAGCATACCTTTCACTCGGGGCGTGTATCAGTTCTCGCCGTAAAGCAAGACCGACTCTCGCGATGCACAAGACTTCTAAACCTGTGGGTGCGGGCCAAGGGCTCCTGCAATTGCAAGTAGTGTTGCGCCGATGCCATTTTTTGGCCCCGATACCGATACCCGATACCTGGCTGTGCAGTATCGGCCGATACCAATACCATAATAATGTAAAATAATTGCCATCATGTTTTTGTCAAGCTGCTGCCTACCTTTGTGAAGCAAGAAAAAATCTAATACAAAGTGAAGCCAGTAGAACTTTTTATTGCCTACCAGGAGTGGGTGACAGTAGTTGAATAAACTTATGGCTCTCAAAATGGTATTGGTGCCCTATTTGTTGATACTTGCCGATACCGATACCACCATTTTAGGGCAGTATCGGGGCCCCGTCCGATACTGGTATCGGTGCAACACTAATTGCAAGTATGGTATTTCCCCTACAGACCACCAGGGCGGCCGAGAAAACCTTTGTTCGACATGAAATGACTCATTTAATCATGCAAAACGTTATGGAACACATTAATTAACTGAAAAATGTTGCATAATATGTCTTTAAGTTGTTTAAAAATCTGTTACTAATTAGAATCTAAAAAGTTTGGCATGCATGTGTTCCAAACCCCCTGCTCTGTCAGAGCCCTAAAAAAAATTACAAAATTGACACGGTGACACATCCTTTAAGGGCTCCAGGAATTATTATGTTGCCTTATTATTCACACCTCCTATGTTTAGCTTCTCTGTTGCTGCTGAAGCCAGGCATTCCCAAATCATGATGCTGTCACAATCACTGCTAAGAGCCAGTGGGATTCTTAAGTTCAAAATGGCAGATATGGATATCATTTAGGGGTATCAGGGTGAAGATGCCTCTCTATTTGTAAAAAAAAAAAACAAAAAAAACTTTGAAAACTACTTTTTTTCCCATGAAGGCTTCATTTGAAAGTAAAAAAAACAGCCCTGATCTGAGACATTCAGAGGATTCAACACGCATGTGGCATCAGGATCACCGCCTGATAGATTTTAACACTCATTAGTTTTCTTGTCTTGTTTCAAACCTTTTCTTTTCAATTCTTCGCCTTATTTGTCACTAAAACTAGAGATCTGCACAAGCCTGTATTGTGCAGTAATTTAATTTATTGTAATATTTGTTACTGATTGGCCCTTGGGGGGACATGTGGGGGTGGGGTCCTGTTGCCTTGTTTTACTGTTACAATCACTGAGTCAGAGAGGATGGAGAGCGTCACCTAAACGCCTCACATGCTGGAGCAAATCCTCGTCCACCCAACTCACCCCTGAGCAACGCAAACCAAAAGTGACCGGCCGGATCGCTGGCGATTCACGACCACGACACGGCCGCGTCCGCCCATGATCCTAACACGCTTAATATTCATGTTTCAGACAGAGAAGGCAAATCCGGTTGATTTATTCGATCATCTCACTTATGTGCACTTCACTTCCCTTTCCAAAACGATTCAGGTTGCAGGGAAGGAGGAAACGGCTCGGGGCGAAAAACACCAAGAAGCATCAACACAAAGCTGAGTGCAAACACCATATGCATGGACTTACAGGGGAATCTTCAATGGAAATAAAGAATTTGTACATATATTAAGACATGCTAGGCTTTTTTTCCCCCCCTGATGACCTTAATTTTCTGATCAGAAAAAAGAACAGTGACTATTTTATGTGATCTGAAAAATAATCACATAAAATATATGCATTCAACTTCATCAGGTCTCTGTTTTCAGTCGATTAAATTTCCAAAACAATAATTTCAGGGACTAAAAAGATGCTCTGATGAGGCCCGTTTGGCTGATTAAAAGTATATTTCAAGGAAATTAAAATAAGCCTAGATCCATAAAATAAAAATCACTTTTTTTATGAGTCTGATACAATATTCTTAAATGTTTAAAATGTTTTATTGGCTCTGGATGGAAATCATAACCGACAGAAATAAAGACTTGAAAAAATCCATGTTTGTGTGCAATTATACTACAAATTTTGTTTCAATTAATAACTATTTCCGATTATATTGTTATACAAAATCAACTTCAAGATTGCATGATATTTCTAGAGGGAATCTGGGTTACCCTTCTGGAAAGAAACTGGTACAGAATGATAAAAGAAAGGTCTGACTGATGGATGGACGGACATTCATTAGAACATGACGACTAAATGAGGCTAGTTGAAGAGGTACCATAGATCAGCGGTTCCTGTATAGTTGGGTCTTTGTTATAAACTCCTGATTTACATGATTGCATGATCTCTTCAGCAGCCATCAAGTGCAGCAAAGGGATTTTAAAGAGCTTATATCATGCAAAATCAACTATTTTTTTTAGCTTTTAACTTTTTTCTATTGCAAAATCCTGCACAAAGAACTATTTCGCTTGATTCACGAATCTCGGAGTAAACCTCATGAGCTCTGCTGTCTGAGCAGCAGCCCCTCCCTGACCTGTGAAGACGAGTAGCTAGAGATTTTCTATAGCCTCTATCGCAATGAAAATAGCGGGTTAACATGTTTTTCATACACTGGTCAACCTGCTAACAACTGGCAAAAAAAAACACCATCCCTCTGTGTTAGCGTTGATGATGTCACCAGTGCGACAGAAATTAGGAAAGTAAACAATGGAGAGCAACATGTAACTGAGCTAGCGCGTAGTCATTGTGCTTTATTGTTTTGCTCTATTATTTGTCTGAATCTCTCTAACCAGAGCTGCTACATGTTTATTGAATGAAAACAGAGTTGTTTTGCTTGTTGGATCAGAATTGAGTGCTACTGTGTGTTATTGTACATACAGTCGACCCGGCTCTGGTGTTGCCACAACATGCCAATAAGAGCCGAGGCGATTTTAACGCGGGTCGCTTGGCGGGTCGTTTGACCCGGTTATACATGTGTCAGTGAAGAGCTTATATCATGCAAAATCAACTTTTTTTTAGCTTTAAACTTTTTTCTATTGCAAAATCCTGCACAAAGAAGTTTTTCGCTTGATTCATGAATCATGAAACCTCATGAGCTCTGCTGTCTGAGCAGCAGCCCCTCCCTGACCTGTGAAGACTAGTAGCAAGAGATTTTCTATAGTCTCTTTCCCACTGAAAAGAGCGGGTTAGCACATGTTTTTCAAACACGGGTCAACAAGCTAACAATTAGCATTTGGCTCCTTCCCACTGGCAAAAAACCCCACGATCACCCTGTGTAAGCGCTTATGATGTCATCGGTGAGACAGACATTAGGAAAGTAAACAATGGAGAGCAACATGTAACTGAGCCAGAGCGTAGTCAGTGGGCTTTATTGAATCTCTCTCACCAGAGCTGCTCCATGTTTACTGAATGTGAGCAGAGTTGTTTTGGCTTGTTGGATCGTAATTGACTGCCACTGTGTGTTGATGTCCATACGGTCGATCCGGCTATGATGTTCCCACAGCGTGCCGATCAGAGCCGAGGCGATTTTAACGCGGGTCGCTATCAGAGTCATTTGACCCGGTTAGACATGCATCAGTGAGCTGTTCCCACTGCCACTAAAAGCTGATTGCTCCCGGGTTTAAATGGATTTTCTAGCCAGTGGGAAAGGGGTATAAGCAAGAAAAGCTTTCCTTCAGAAACAGGGGAGAATCTTTTCTATTTTAGCTTAGTCTGAGTTGGAAAAATCTTTTTTTTTTTCAACTGCACATGTTTAGGCTTCCAAATTGGTTTGATATAGTTTGTCATGAAATGAAAGGTGTGCAGCAGCAAGAAAACATCTAAAACATG
>NW_015150516.1:1075314-1077315 GCF_000732505.1 Cyprinodon variegatus
GCTTTTGTTTTGTTTGTTTATTTAATAAACGTTTTGAACTTTCCTACTGACTGTCTCTCCTTGAATACTGGGTCCCTCTGTCCTCGGTTCATAACAAAGGGAATCTAACCGAATACTTGCAACCTTCGCAGAGCACAAGCGCACTACTATAACCCACTACACTCCCCCTAATTAAAATAGAAATAAATTCTGAGCATTTACACTCCAAAAAGCGAGTCAAGGTAAAATCAAATCTGTAGTTTGGTCCATCATTTCTGCAGGTAATAAAAAAAATGTTGATCTTGGCGCACTTGTTTTATTAATTGAAGCTGTTTTCTTTAAATGAAATCAAACCAGTTTATTTATATAGCACTTTGCAAACATACCAGGAAGACCTCATTTAAAGAAAAAACATTAGACTACAAAGAGGATGAAACTGCTAAATGAAACTCCACCTCTACAAACATGCTGTCTGTGAAAGATTAACAGGTTGACTTTAAACAGCTCCAAACAATTCAAAGCCAACGCAGAGGCCCAGAGTGCAGGCCTCCTGATGCCTGCCTTTCATCCACTGAGCTGCACAGCTGCTCACCTTATTGTCAGCACAGCTCTTCAACCCCCAACCTTGCCTTCAAGGTACGCTCTGAATGTGTGTGGGCTTTTGTTTGCTTCTGTGTAGTCTGTCTGTACGTGGCTGTAGGTATGTACAAGTGTTTCCCTGGGGTCAAGCCTCGGAGGCCAGGCTAGCTGGCTGCCTTCCTCCCCTAACAGTGCTTTCATGCATGCATCTCGGCCTCCTCGACCCCCACATGTACACACTGAAACAGGTAGCGAGGGCAGCATGTATTATTCATATGAGAACTTGAATTGGCAGAGTCGGTCTGGAATCGTACACGCAGATCTGGATGATGTGGGCAGGGTGGTGAATGTCGACTTTCATTTCCTGGAAGTGGCGCTCGGGGAAAACGCTACAAACTGTGCTTCAGTCGCTCTCACAGTGTGAGTTTAAACTAAGTGCTTCATAGGGTGAACCCATCTATGCTCAGGGTACAGCGACATATATATATGCAAACAATACATATGGTGCAAAATAAATAAATTCTACCAGCAGAAGGAAGCCTTCAATAATGGAATGTATAGTAGTGGTCTTTATGATATCCTCCTGCATAAAAATATACTTCTCGACTACACATCTACAGCCATCAAGGAATTTGTTATGCAATTCCTGCCTGATTGAATAGCTTTGATGCTAGATGTTAGCGTACCTAAGTCCTTCTCATGTGTTTAAAGTCTCCAAAACTCCGAAATTTGATCAAGTTTCAACAATCTAGTTGGTGTAAAGTTGAAAAATCGGGGATAGAGAAAAGACTTTAAGTCAAATACTGACATAAATTATTATTAACATCCGTCTAATTTATCCCAAATATGTTGCTGATTGTTTACAGGTTAATTCTTGAGGCCACTATTGCATTTTCTCCCTCTTAGTACATGTTGATAAATGACAAAATGAGAAAAATGTTAAGAAAGTCTCAATCTAAACATAAGACATTTTTTATCAACCAAATCAAGCAAACATTAACATTAATTGTCAAATGTAGAGAACAGGAATGCATGCACTTTAATCTGAGCATGATCTTCCTACATAATATTTCTGTCCACAGAACCCACAGAACAGCAGGCAGTAAAATAGTTCCACAGCTGTTCAGGTGTCCTTAGGTCGGAAAATCTCACTTTAAAATATTTCAACACACTTATTGTGAGCATGAATGTTTTTTTTTTCTGTTTATCTGTCCATGTAGAATTAGGAAAGCCCCACAGCATCATGCTGCCACCATTGTGCTTAACAGTAGCAGTAGTGTTTATTGACATTATGATTAGATCAGTCTTTTTTACCATTATCTGACCAGGCAACTCTTCTTAAAGAAGATATCTGGTCTGTGTTTTACAGTAAAAAGGCCCCACAGCATCATGCTGCCACCATTGTGCTTAACAGTAGCAGTAGTGTTTATTGACATTATGATT
>NW_015150516.1:1078365-1080119 GCF_000732505.1 Cyprinodon variegatus
GTTCAAATCATATTTGACTGAGGAACAAAACCTCTAATCAAATGTTAGAGAAGGTGTAAATATGTTAGGGCTAAAACAATGGAATTAATTGTGATAAATCGAATACTGAAAAAAATTGTAAACTAATTAAGTAATCGATTAATCATTAATTGGAGTGTAGAGACTGTTAAACATGCCTGTAGCTGACAAAGTGACCCATTTAGAAAAGTAATTGTATGAAAATTGTATGAAAATTGTAAAAAACCCAAAAACCCCAGAGTTTCACCTGGTTTAATTTAATAAAAAGTCGTCTTTAAAGAATCTTTGACTGATTATTAATTGATTAATAAATAATAATTAACAGATTAATCAATTTGCAAAATAATCTTTAGTTGCAGCCATAAAATATATAATTAAGTCACTGTGTGTAAGTTTAAGCATTTCCAAATATTGCTGTCTATGGGTTGCCAGATTGGTGTAACATCTTCTTTCCCCTGACCATTGTTGGTCAAAGGTCTAAAAGGAACAGAGGAGCAGAAGAGAATCGATTTTGCAGGCACAATTTTATGAAATACTGCTTTTTATCTACTCTTGCTTCAGGATCGCAATTAGTCTGACAATGGCGTATTAATCATTGCAAGTGTTTTACTCTGAGCTCCATCCCGTTAGCAGAAGCAGGCCGGAGATGAACAGAAACCCAGCAGTCGCATCGCCCACACAGAGTGTAATGGATGCCTGCATTAACACAAGCACTTCTTTTTTTTTTTCCTTCTCCAGCACGGCTGCATGGCCCGAGGGAGCGGAGAGGAAGTTAGGCACCTTTTAGCCTTACACCTGGCACCAGATACACATAGGAAGACAAAGTTCAATTCCCTCTGCATATGTGGGTTTTTTATTTTCTATGTGTTGGAGGCTATGTGTGTGTGTGTATGTCTCAATGGGAAAAATGCAATATGAGGTGCGAAGAGGCAGCAAGAGAAACCACAGGAACAGACCTGCATAATGGAGCCCAGATCCCCCATTGGTTCCTTTTTAACACCTCGCAGTAGTCTGAGAGGAGAGTGAGACAGTAGGAGACAGACAGAGAGGAAGACAGCCAGACAGAAATCAAGAAAGAAACAACAACTTGTAATGAAGCAGACAGCAAGAAGACTGGATGTAACAACAACTCAAGACTTCTGTGAACACTCCTTAGAAGTTGTTTGGAGAAAGTTGTCTGACACCAAATCTGCACAGACGAGGCCTTTGGAAACACCTTATCTTTGGCGGTGCTAGAACATTTTCCAAGCTAGAGGGAAGGGGGGGATCTTATCGATTCCAAGTCGGACATAACTATCCAAACTTCACACACCTACTTGGGAGGGATTTCGTTGGCTACCTTTTGTACCTTGTGAGGTTTTTGTCTCTCCTCTGCCCTCACCAGATGAGACACTACAAAGAAGCAGTCGTGCTTTGAAAGGAGAGAATTTCAAGCTTGCTTTGGGCAAACAGGAGGCTTTGAAGCATCCACTTCTCTATTAAAAGGAGACTAGGGCAGAAAGAGAGAGATAGAGAGAGAAAAATCAATGTTGACACAAAAAAGTGTGCTATCTATTGCTGAAATCCTCACGGATGGAAGATGGTAACTTCTAGAGGATATGGAGAACTTTGTGAACTTCCTATTTGTTGTGAGCAGAAGTAAACTGGCTCCATCACCACTTAAAATGGCATTTCCTAGAAATATTCTATACTCACAAACAACTACAGGTGCTTGGTTCCAGGTACTCAGAGATTCA
>NW_015150516.1:1080804-1097451 GCF_000732505.1 Cyprinodon variegatus
AACCGGCTCCATCACCACTTAAAATGGCATTTCCTAGAAATATTCTATACTCACAAACAACTACAGGTGCTTGGTTCCAGGTACTCAGAGATTCACTTCCATACAGAAAGTCCACATTCATATCTTCAGGTAACAGAGTACATTTAGAGTACTAAATGATACTACTTCAGCCATAGTTTCAAGGTGTTGCTTTATTGTATGTCTCGTACCATGTCTTTCGGTTGTACTGTTCGTTTTACATCTCTGCAGGTTTTTTTTTCTTTTTCTTCTTCTGTTTTTCCTCTTCTATTTACATTGCAGAGTCCATATAAACTGTAAAACTCCCTGCATAATTATAATAAAGCAATTTATATGCATGAAACAAGAGGAACACTATGGCAATTGCCATACTGCTCCACTTGTGAAAGTTAAATCTGTTGTTTCTCTCTCTTAAGCGCTGCTTTGTTAGCTCGGATGTTGGTTTCCCAAACTGTTCCCATGCTGGAAGGGATAAAGAGGTTTGACATCCTCCATAAACTCAACTGATGGCCCTCAAAATATTTCTGCTAAAGATGCTGGTTGTTTACAGACTGCTGAATCCAAGCATACTATTAGAAAGTTGAGTGGAAGGAGAAGTTGCTCGAAGTAAAGGGGTAACTGCAGCCACACTGGAAAAAATTGACATCTAGATAACACATTTTTTCTTGGATTGAGGAGATAAAAGAGACATTTTGCCAATGGAACAAGACAAGTTACACTTACAATAAGAAAACACAATTGCATTTTTCTATTTTAAGTGTATATTATCTATTATCTTATTTTAAGAGTAAAAATGCTGATTCCATTTGCAAACTATCTCATTTACCTACTCAAATTAAGGGTAAATACACTTAAATTAAGACATTTTTACTTATTTCTAGATCGTTTTTCCAGTTCATAAAGCAAAACTATTCAGGTGAAGTCTTAAGCCGTCAAATAAAGAGCTAGGAGTTACAGTTAAACCTTACTTATGAGCTACCGTGGAACAAGGAAATTCTGAACCCCAGAACAATGCCAGAACCATCTGACCTGGGCTACGTAGCTAAGAACTGGAGTGTTGCACAGTGAGGCAAATCCTCTTTTCAATAGAAGTACCATATTTCTTCAAAATTAAGTTTTGTGAGTCTGAAGGAAGATTGGAGACGCTTAGAATCCACCTTACTTATAATTCAGCGTGAATTACAACAGTCATTAGTGATGGTTTGGATGCCATGTCATCTGTCGATTCTGGTCCACTGGGTGTTCTGATGTTTGCAATCGATGCAGCCAACTACCGTGATATTTTAGGGTCCTCCATGCTTCCTTCTGCTTGTAAAATCTATGGAGATGATAATTTCAGTTTCCAGCACAGCAAAGAAGTGACTCACATCATCAAAGGTACCATAACTATGGAAGTAAATCTGTGTCGCTGGGATTTGAATTAAAAATGCCTCTGAAATTTAAATGTTGTATGTTTGTTCTTATTGTTTCAGTGATAAAATATATTCAGAACACATTTTTGACCTAAAAAAAAATAATAATTGTTTAATTATTTCTACACAGTTTAAATTTCATTTGTTATTTTCTCTTCAAGATAAAAATTCATGTTACTATTTCAAAGTGATTAAATTTTCAATATTTATTTTTCTGTTTCATTTTTGAGTGTTAAAAAAAAATCAGCATATAAAAAAATTCAACCTTTTAAAATTCAAACTCAATATTTTCAGCCTCCTGAGATTCAACTGGCTCTATTTCACTGTCTTAAATTCTGCATCTAAATTCAGTTTCAAAAGGGAAGGGTTACTTCAGGTCACAGACATTAGCAATGGATTGTGGCGTCCAACACCCAGCCAATCCTGTTACGCTTTCTTAGTCACGTGATGTGACACTTGTGGCGCTCATACGGAAGGAAAACCAGCATGACGGAGGCGGTCATGATATCCTAGGAAGGTAAAAATTTATTTATCTGTTTATCTGTAAGCCAGAACCATTAAAATAAAGATTTTAAATAATTCACTATATGTAACTGATCTATGTGTTGTTTTTTTATGAGTGACAAATAAATTAAATGTTTTGTGATGTTCTAATGCCCTAAACTGTGTAGACTACCTCCTGGACATCTGTCAAACCTTTAAGGTCTGGTTTATCATGAGAAGCTTGAGACATGTCCACAATCTCTGTATCACCCCCCCTCACTCTTTCTCACCTGTATATCTCACCCTAACAGCTTTAATCCATCTATCTCACCTACTTTCATCCCAATCTGCTCCTCCTTCCAGACCTAAACCTGCCAAACTGCCCCTATCCATGAATCTAGCCCACTAAAATCTGTCTTCCTTTTGGGCGTCCCAATTCCCCGATCCATCTCACCCAATCTATTTATTTTACCTCAGTCTGTTTATCCATCTCCCCCCACGCTGCCAAATTCCCCCTCACCCTTATCCATCTATTTGTGCTCCAACAATGAGTCTCACCCCTATCGGTTCATCTCACACCTCATTCTTTCATCATTTGTACACATGACTAACAGAGGCGTATCCAGAATATTTTTATAAGGGTGGCCAGGCAATAACCAATGTACACTGAGGGGTGGCCGATAAACGCCAGGACCTCAGGGTCAATCTACACTGTTCCAACAGGAAAATTAACAAGCAAAACATCCACATTTTTAAAATTTAGACAAACTTTACTTTCCTACAGCCTTTGCTAAAAAATAGACGCATATATTTAAACATCCGTGCTCTAAATAAAAGGTATAGTGGATACAATTCTTTCAGGTTAGAGTTCTGGGTTGAACATCTTTTCCATTGTCATTACTTACCTACTTTTATCAATTATCAATCTGCAAAAAATTGATATTTACAAGTACTTATACCTAAATAAATTGATTATTTATTCATTTTTAATTAAAATAGTTATTTATCTATGATTCACTGAAGGCTCCTTGCAGAGACATCCTTTTATTTTTATAATTTTACCCCATTTAACACAAAATGTAGTTCTGAAAAGATCAAGAATTCTGTACTTCTCATCTTTAATGTTAGTATATTGATGTGCATAATTAAATGTTTTGAATATTTCACTTGAGAGTATTACTGCTGCCACCGTCTGTATTAGAGGGAATAAACTGTTAGGGTGCTGGCCTAGCCTGGGTGCCACTCCGAACTTAGTCCCGCCCACAACGTTTGAGGTCGGGAAGTTCGGTCTGGCATTGCTCAGTAGTAGCGCGAGTATGCTAGCACAGTATCTGGCGGGCCATTCAAATTGTCAGGGCGGGCTTTATACGATGATGGACAGATGATCAACAGTAACATAATCAACCACGTCACCAAAGCGCGCATGGGTGACAACAACAATGGCTGCCGCTGGAGAGTTGATGTGAGTAGATTCTGCTATTAGGTATGTTCTAGAAGATATCGACAGCAAATTAATTTTAAAAGAGGAACAGAGAAACGCGATCAAGGCTCATCTTCTTATTCTAGGCGTGAAACTGCACACTTTGATTTTTGTTGACAACAACTATGCGTGGCTTAACATACGTCACGCACTCCGTTGCTCTTATTGGTTGTAGGTCTATCCAATTGAGTGCAGAGGCATTTTTTTTTTGGTTCGTTCAAAACACGCCCCATAATCACAGCTCTATGGAGCAGTATCAGACTCATATTCTGACTAGAATTGAGTAGGACTACGTCAGGCTAGTGCTGGCCACCCTTGCCCCCGATCTAGCTCCGCCCCTGAAGACTAAGATACCTGTCCTGGTCTAACTGGGGCCGATAGCCGCTGCAGACCCATGGGGAGAGTTTCAGGTCTCTCTAGATAAGAACCATGGCTTTATCATCTTCTTATGCTTCAAGGCTTCAAACTTTTAACAGCTCTGACTATTTCAAACAGGTAGATATGTACATGTTTAAATTTGTATTGTTTAGTCCTTAAAATGTTATACTTTGTTCGTTCTTGTGAAAGCTCCAAGACCAGCACATCTTATTCAGGGTTTGCTAAATGCATCAATACTATTTTAATATCAGGCTCTGGAAATGTTTCTGCAGATTTGTTTCCTAAATCTTCAGCTGAGGCTGATTTATTCCTGTAGGAGTGCCTCTTAAATATAAACCACATCCATAAGTTACCCCTGTAGCAGGAAATTATCAACCATGAATCAAAAAGATTTCTCCAAAATCTCTACATTTTTATCTATTTAGCTCTATAGAGCAGGAGGTGTGGGAAGACAGGGGATGCGACCGCATCTTTAGACCAATTTTTAGCCTAATTAAAGTACCTTAAATCGTTAGCCATGTGAGACTCTGCCAAGCCTCGAGTTAGAGGATGCTCTCTGATAGTAAACGGACAAGGATTTATGACTCCAGTCTTCTGACATCAAAGCAGAAACTCAGGGGGAAGAAGGGGAAGAGAAAACAAAAACATTGCCCTAAACCTTTCCAAGTCCGGAACAACTCTGTTGTGGGTGTACCGAACCTCCAGGAGGAAGAAGCCCACCAAGAAGAAAGGAGATGGAGAGAAGAAGTGTTACTTCAGAGAACCACGGTGTCCTTTTTGGTTGGTGCAAATTAACTAACAGGTGGTAGCTAGGAGGTTTGGAAGTATGGATCTGAGGATGGGGGAGGCTGGCCAAGAGGTAGAGCCCAGACTGCAGCATCTCCAGCCCTGTGATCTGACTCCAAGCTGGCAGCACCGCTATCAACAACGGAGACTGCAGATGTTGCCGGGTTCCCCCCCTCATCTCCTCCACGGTGGCTTGGAGCTGTTCTAACCCCCGGTTACAGGATCCTGCATGCGTTTGTGTGTGTGCTGAGTGGGAGGTCCTGAGAGCAAATCCTGATCAAGGCCTCCGACTGTGTGACGAGCCATGTCAGGTCTCATTTCTGAGTAGTGTCGGCTCCTTTCTTGCTTCTGCAGAGCCGTTTTTTGCTGGCATCTTTCACTTTCAACCTCTCTTTGTGTCCTTGTTTCAAACAAACCATTGCTCCTTTCTTGTGTTTAAGAGCTACTGCACCTAACTAGGTGGGCATAGACTGAATGAATCCCTCTCTGATGTATTTACAAAGAATAACGATGAGATCACAACAAAGTGGTTTGAGTATCATGTCACAAAAAGACAAGAAACAAAGGCAGGTTTGAAAGAAATGACTTTCCAACAAAACATTTATGTCCACAGAAATCTAAAGAAGTAGTTTCTGGTTATACCTTAGAATGTAACCAGAGAATTAATATTGAATAAACTGCAGGGTTGGATTGATAAACTAATAGCTGGACCAAAGCTTATAAGAGTGAAAAAATAACTGAACGATTAACAGAAGGACAAAACAAGCTGGTACACTGGAAAAAATAAAAATCTAAATAAGTCATTTTTTCTTAAAATAAGTGCATTTTTTCTTGAAATGAGGAGGTAAAAGAGACATTTTGCCATTGGAACAAGACAATTTACACTTAAAATAAGAAAACACGCCTGCATTGTCTAATTTCAAGTGCATATTATAGAATAATCTTATTTTAAGACTAAAAATACTCATTCCATTGACAAACTATCTCATTTACCTACTCAAATTAAGAGTAAATACACTTAATTTAAGAAATTTGAACTTTTTTCCAGTGTAAATATATGAATAGACAGAAGGACTGGTTAAATTATGGTTGGAAACTTCCAGAATAAAAGCAAAAACAAAAAAAAACAATAACGGGAAACAGGAATCTGATTGTGTCACATTTTTTAAAAGCACCTAACACAGACTGCTGGGATTGATTCAAGTTTAAGACACTCTCTAATTTAGCAAGTGAAGAAAACAAAACTTTTCAAATCAAAACCCCTTTTTGCCCCTAAATTATGAAAGCAAAAATATCTATGAGCAAACCAACACAAATACTGCTTTTAATGTATTTATATATCCATTATTTTGATTATTCAACCAACAGATTAAAAGTTAAGATCAGGTTGCTTTCTTTATAGAGATCCTGATATTTCAAGAAACATTGGGGAGGATTTGAAGGAACGCTGCTATCAAAGCGAGCTGAGCTTCCTGATCACCTAAGCAGAACCACCGACAGCAGACCATCCTTCAAAAAAAGTAAAAAAACAAAACAAAAAAGCACCGGACTTGTTTTCCAAGTTTGAAGACTTTTTGCTTCCCATCCAGGAAGCTTTCTCAATTCAAAAGGTCTGAATTAGCGTTGAGTTCCTAGCTTAATAGAGGAGCCCAACAAAGCCTTGTTTTGGCTTAGAAAACATGGAACCGAAAAACGGGTCCACCCCTTAATAATGGGTCGTTGTTTGCCTGCAAAACTCCATACTGGCTGATCCCTTTAAAGGAATAGTACACCCAAAACATGATTAGCCTTCATTTTCACATGCGCGTTCACGACGCTACGGAAGCCGGCAGACCAAACCAGATGAAATGTAAGCGTAGAAGAAGAAATGTGCTGTTTACCTGTGCAAAGAAAGAAACAACGAAAGAAAAATGTCTGAGGACTTCAGTGTTGAGGAAGAGCATGAGTTCTTTGCCGAGCTGAATGCGCACTTTCATCCGGTTTGGTCTGCCGGCTTCCGTAGCGTCGTGAACGTGCAGGCTTGCGCTTTCAGGAAATCCTATACACTACTGTTTATGCTCTAAAAACATTCTAAATGACTTCGTTTCGAGTAAATTCTGGATGCTACCCACTCAGGACACTTGGAATACATTGGACGAGCAGTATGGAGGAATATTGACACGTTTTTTGTGGACTTTTATGTACCTTTCTGTCTCGGGCGCCATAGACCTCCATTATTTGAATGTCAGCAGACAGCAAGAAGCCTCCCAGATCTCCAGATGCATTTGAGATATCAAAAAAGTACTCCAGAGTGTTGTTCAGCATGGGGGTGAGTAGAAAATGAAGGCTAATCATGTTTTGGGTGTACTATTCCTTTAAGCATGGCAATGCCCCAACCCAGGACTGAGTTCAGGTACTCTGGTATCTGATAATAAGGCTTGAGGTTCTAGTTTAGTTTTTTTTTTTTTTTTTTTTTACACTGGTTTAGAACGCAGATTTCAGAAAAAATTAATTTGAGTTTTTTTGTTTACCTTAAACCAAAATCAATCAGAACAGAAATTACTACAAGGATGAATCTATATAATAGAGTTTTTTTTGTTGTTGTTCTTTAAAACTAATGCATATTTTTAAATATTCTAGTTACTTAAGATGTACCTTTAACTACTGGACATTTAATATATTTATACAATACAAACAACCTATTCTATTATAGTTAAGTCTTCATTAGGAGTTAGTCATCTCCTCAATAGAATAATGTACACAAAGTTTAAAGTCTTACTTGTATTGGGATGTACGCTGACTTAATCCATAACAATCTACCTAATACACTGGAAAAAATTGAAAGATAGATACGAAGTTTTTTCTTAAATTAAGGGCATTTTTTCTTGGATTGAGGAGATAAAAGATACATTTTGCCAATGGAATGAGACAATTTACACTTAAGATAAGAAAATACAATTGCATTGTCTTATTTCAAGTGCATATTATCTAATTTTCTTATTTTAAGAGTGAAAATACTCATTCCATTGGCAAACTATCTGATTTACCTACTCAAATTAAGGATAAATACACAAACTTTAAGACATTTTTTACTTATTTCTAGATCGCTTTTCCAGTGTAAGGACATGCTGTAAAGAAAAACTAATAAATTGAAGGAAAAACAAACTCAGAACTAAATATTAATTAAAAGATTTCAGTTAAAGGTGCTTGACCTGTACAAATTTACATTTTTTTTTACATTGAAATAAATCTTAACGGAATAACTTTTATTGCCTCACTGATATAGAGGTCTGGCTTCATTTCTTTGCATTTGTAGAGTCTGAGTGTGTCTGATGCATCTCTGACTCCCCCCTCCCCTCCTCGTCTCTCCTGTCTGTGTCTGCAAATGCTGAACAATTGGATGCACAGGTGGTCGGTCCACTTCTCCTCTTCCAAGTGTTAGATTTCATTACAAACAGTGTTGGAGGTGGGTCGAATCAGTGTCTGTGAGTGTGAGTGTGTGTTGCATGTGTGTGTGTGTGTGTGGTGGCGTTGTTGGGGGAGTCCTCTTGACATCTGTGGGCTTATTTGAATGGGCGGATGAGACACGAATCCCTGCCGAGTTCCTCCATGAAGAGGTGAGACTTCCCCAGGAGACCGACTGAGAAGAGATCATGAGATTCACCTAAAAGATTTTCCTCCACTGACATTTTCTTAAAGCATTTTTTTATGTGGTTATGAATTAGAAAAATATTCCTCAGTCATCAGTAATGTGTAGATTTCTTGCAAGCATAAGCCTCAAAGTATTTTACTCATCTAAGTCATCTAACGGACCACATTAGGCGATTTAGTTTGACTTTTCATATACTCTCAAACATTTTAAATAAAAGTCTCTCTCCTTAATCCTAAAACTACTCAATACTCTCATAAAAAAAGATTTTGCGTCAACGATTTATGAGGTTAACATTGACTAGAACAGGTGTGGGCTTCCTTCTGTACGTTTATGTAACGTTAATCTTTGCTAACACTCATAGGATCACGAACTTTAGCCTTAAGATGAAGCTTTATTTGTTGCATTAAAGGTATACTATGCAACCAGTGTTGATTTTCCAGCGAGGCTCCCCCCAGAGGGCGAAAGTAAAAGTGCACTGTCGTAAATATGCTTAGCTGTTCTCCTGGTTTCTCCGTCAAGCCAGGCGCGGTTGTTTTGAGCTTAGCAGACAGGCGAACGCAACGAATCACCATGTCTACTGCGCTAAGTGACGATTTTGTTAGTTTTGTTTGAAAATTTAGCATGTTTTCATACATTATTTGTTATGCATGTGTCTAAATAACAAAGATTGTAGTTAGCCAAGTTCTCGCCGTTAAGCAAGACTGACTCTCGCGATGCACGAGACTTCTGAGCCTGTAGGTGCGGGCCGAGGGCTCCTGCAATTGCAAGTACGGTATTTCCCCTACAGACCACCAGGGCGGCCGAGAAAACCTTTGTTCAACCTGAAATGACTCATTTAATCATCCAAAACATTACGGAACACATTAATTAACTGAAAAATGTTGCATAGTATGCCTTTAAAGAAATCAAATGCAAAACCTGTGGGTCAGCCTAGTATATGTTATCCAAGCACAAGCTGCATAAATTTTTCCTTTCTTTGACAGTGAAGTTAAAAATAGAGCCATCTAGTGGCACAAATGGTAAATTACAACTAAAGTTCCTCTCAACTCCCCTCTTGTGTGGCTGTTTATTTGGTTACTTGATATTTTAAGGATAAAGGGGTTTACTTGGTGCATTATTTCATAGATTCTCTTAATAGATACCTAAAAATTTGCTTTGTCTAGCTAACAGAATAAAAAAAAGATCTGATAAATGCCACAAAACTAAAACTTTTAACTCCATAGAGCCAGCAGAATTTAGATGAGAGAACATTAGCTCCAAAGTGAGACACTTAGTGAGGCATTTTGTTTCCTCTTGTTCTTTTCAGACAAAGGTAGGAGCTTCGGCCTGCTGCTACTCTTTGGCTCCGGCTGTAACTGTTCTTGGCAGTCTCGTGAGCCTCCTTCCTGTTACGTGCCATTTGAAAGCATTATGAAATCTGCCATCTTGACTGCTTGAACCAAATAACAACAAGAGTGAATTGTCCACCACCTGCTCCTCCACATTTAGGTGGTTTTAAATATGCAGGCATAATGGCACATATCCGCCTCAATCAGATGTAGCTCTAATCCAAACAGGCAAAAAATGGGAGGAAAATGCTGGTTGTTCTACTTTCCACAAACATGTTTGTAAAATAAATGATTTAGTCCAGTTCCTCTAAACAACTACAACCTCAGGTACAGCTTTGCTTTGCTTCTGTGGGTCTAAGAGGCAGCATCGCTGGTGAATTAATGAGAAAATAACTCCGGCTTTTGTGATTTCCCACCTCATGTTAAGGGAGGATATATTTTTGTCAGTTGTTAATTACTGTCATATGGCTCAGCCACCTTTCTCCCTGAAAATGACAGGAGCACGCAGGGATGGTGGGTGGGAGGGCACGAAAATTAACTCGACTGGGAGTGTGATCTTGTCATGCACCTGACGTACAACCAAACATGTCTTACCCTGTTTTGGAGGAATCTCATTTATTTATGGTTCTTGCAGTACTTTGGATGTATTTAAACCCATGGGCTCCGGCTAACATAAGGAGACCTGTACCAGCGCTTCCTCATGTTGTACCTCATCACAATATACTATACAGAGTAAATAAACAGGTTCAATAATTTATCATGGTTCCAATGAATTCGATACAGCAAAATTAGACGGATTCAAGCTCTATGCAGGCGAGTTCTGGACAATTTAACACATCGGGATTTATATAAATTAAATTCAGTTCCACACAGTCGCATCCAACATTCTTTGCTAAGGTATATTCTAGCAGTTAGCAACTGTTTTTAAAGTAAATATGTTACTGTAGGACCTTATCCTCTTATTAATTTATTTATTTAGTTGTTTTCTTCTGGTATCTTTGAGAAAATGGCCACAAACTAATATTAGAGTAGGATGGTGGAGGAGTTAGTGTTGTCCTCCTCACATATAGACAGGTTTTCTCCAGGTACTCCAGCTTTCTACTACAATCCAAAAGCATTGTTCTCCTTAAGAAGTCCTTAAGTATGACTGTGTGCATTCATGATTCTTCTATGATGGACTTTGGACCCTACCTCTCCAATGGTGACTACTAAAGACAGAAAGGACGAGCAGGCGGAGAAAAAAGATGGATGAATCTATTCTAATGTGCATTTTACTTCATTATTTACGGTATTTTAAACAATCATGGTTTTAAAATGTTAATTCGGAAGATATGAGGCTGTAGATATCCTAAAAGTTATGTTTCATATCAGAAGTCAGTACGCTACCCGCAATGGAAAGGTATTTGAAGAACCACATAAACTCTTAAACAGGCTAATCAGAATATAAATTGTTGACAACTCTAAAAAAGAAAATGTTCATGCTAAATATTAATTTAAATCTCATGTTATCCAGTTGTTGCTACCGAGGAGAACTTTTTCATATTTACATCCTGCTTTGGAAAACATTTTCTATAAATCATGAATTCAACCTGGAGAGACTCGTGACAACGGACGGATGGACGGACGGACAGATATTTTATTAATCCCTAAGAAGGGAGATTCACAAACAAAGATTATGGAGATTTATTAATGAATCTGACAGTTTTTAGCACTCGGAATGGCCATGAGCTTGGGTGACCATTGTGAGATGATGTCAATCTATTCTAATGTGCATTTTGAATAATTATTTACGGTATTTTAAACAATCATGGTTTTAAAATGTTAATTCTGATGATACGAGGCTGTAGATATCCTAAAAGTTATGTTTGATATCAGCAGTCAGTATCCTACCCGCAATAGAAAGGTATTTGAAGAACCACATAAACTCTTAAACTAACAGCTAGCAGGCTAATCAGATAGAGACCAGTTACAATACAAATTGTTGACAATATACAGTATACAGTAATACACACACCTGTGGATGGTTGCCTCATTACCTGAGAGTGTTTGCCAGTTTTGTGTACTCTAGCCAAGCTGAGTTTTGCTGAGTCAAACTGAGTTTTTGTCAACCTGAGTCTTAATCCTGTTGTTTTTTTCTTTGCCTCTCGGCAGAAAGTCATCGTGCAAACTGGATGTTTTGGACCTTCTCCCCCTGGATGGATCGTCTGAGCTTCAAACTGTGCTGGGGATTCAAACTGGACGTTTGGATCTACTTTTCCGCAAAGGATTGTTTGAGCTTCACACTGAGCAGGGGATTCATCTCCACAAGATCCGTTCAAGTACCGAAGGAAATCTAAGTGGCAGTCAGCTCCTCCGTTCCTCAAGGAAACACCTTAACCTGGGTAAACCCTGTCCGCCCTCCAACGAGCAAACCAATTTCTGGAACAACCCGCACCGACTGGATTCAAAGAAAGACACCTTTTCTGGAAACATGAGTCCTGTTGCATTTACTCCCTTCTGCAAATCGAAGCTCAGATTTCCCACTGAGCCTGAACTAACCGCAGGAACTTCCCCTTCTCTTTTCAGTCCCGGTTCACCGTTGTTCAGAGCAGCACTGTACCCATCCCTACCAATTCTCAATAAACCTGTTAAACCTTCCCCTGGTCTCTCTGATTGGTTTCCTGCACGTGGGTCAGATCTTTGAATAAAATCATGACAGAAGGAAGGAATCACATACAAAGATTATGGAGATTTATTAATGAATCTGACTATTTTTGGCACTCGGAACCTCAGCAAGACAGGCCAGAGGAGAAGGAAGCCAGGAGGAGCCCAGGAGCATGATGAAGGAGATAGGGTGGAGACAGGTCAAAGCTCAGCTGAAGACCAGGAAAGTCTGTGGATAGATCGCTTTGAGCAGAACCTTACAGAGTGGTTGGCTGAAGAGGAATAAGGACTTGAAAGGGTTTGGCTGGAATAGAGGCCCGCAATGACGTGAATGCAGGAAATGATGAGGTGAGTCTTACAGGGTGCAAGATTGCGCTAAATTTAATATCACCACGAACTTGAATCGTCAATATATTTAGGTTATCTCAGGCTAAAAACATGTCTAGATCCCTGACAGAGTTTGCCGGTATCAGCTTACCAAATGGTTTGTTTCTCTTCAAAAGATAATCATAGAAAATATCTCTCCCATCCTAAACAAAATAAATATGATCAAAACCAATTTGATTCAGTCAGTAAATGTAGCATCTGCACTATTTTGCAGAAAAATAAAAAAGCCATAAACACCAAGATAAAAATATGTCAAAGTCATAGAAAGATACAGCAGTAATCCCGGTCCAATAAAGTAGCCCATATTGGTATATTACCTCTTATACCACTCCTTGTGCAATTGTATCTGTTTGTAACTCAAAATGGCTGTTAGGATTAAAGCCTTCAGTGGCACTCAATAGCCGGTGAACGTCCACTTCACACATATCGGCAGTGTAAAGGACAGAAAGTTGCTTGGCGCCTGGCTGGGGATTGTTTCCATTTCCTGGTTGACTGCTTCAGTAGTTGCCACTGACGAGGGAGGGGTCATTACTCCTCCCATCACATTCTGCCACCCTCAGACCGTGGTCTGGAAAGGCTAACCTTTTTTTCGCCCCTCCAAAACCAAATCAATAACACTTTGGCCACGAACTGGGAAACACTGTGTTGGCATTAATCACCTGCTCTTCCATGCTTGACTCTGCAGTTTCTTTCTTTACTCTGAGTGCTGTTGATGTTGTGAAGCTTTCGCCTTTGAGTCTCACTTTATCTTGAATAAATCCAATGGATTTAGCAAGAAACCTGAACAAATAACATGATAAAAGCGCCAATACAAGATAACTGATTAGAAGCTACCTTTGTATGAGCACAGGCAGCTGGACAACTTCACATCCCTCATTTTGATTGTTCCTTTCTGTTTTTCCTCCTGAGATTTCATGCACACCAATCATTTCAATCATCTGAATAGTCATTTTAGGGTCTAACGATCCCCTCGTTTTAGAATCTTTTGAGAATCCACATCCTGACTCGATTCGAGTTAATTCACCCCACCGTTGGCTTGCTTCACACTCGTCAAGTGTTCCCTGTCCTTCCTGTGATTGCATTAGCAGGAGCCAGATATCAGCCTTGCAGTCCCATCCGCATAAATACTCCTCTCGAGGCTCTTGTGTAAGCACGTACAGGTGCAGCCATAGAGGCCCTCGCTAGCGTTGGCAGGAAACAGGTGTCTGGCTATTGATAGCGTCCTGATGAAGGGGGGGATATGAGGAGTTGGGGAGGGGGGCATGCTATGAAAATCAGGTGGGTTGTTGTGTGGTCCCTCCAGTACAGCAACTACTAATTGTTACCAACGCTTTAGAGTCTATTTTCGTGGCCGGATGCCAGACGGTTGCGGTAGACGAGAGGAGGTAGAGAAGAAAGAAAGTTGGTGTTTATAACAGGTTGTTGATTCCTGATGAAAAGTGACCCCAGGGATCCCTTTAACACCTGGCTAGTAGAGAAATGAAATTATTAATAGACTATAGATGTGTGCAGGAACAGTAGGTGTATGTTTTCATGCTTTCTGCACAGTTTCAATGTGCAAATATCAGTTTGGACCAAGTGTGACTTCCAGGAAAAGCAGCCTTTGTGTTTATTTGTGGTTTTAACTGAACCGTAAAACATGTAGGTAGACATCATGAAAACAAAAATGTAAAAAAAAAAGGTGTAATTTGAACTAAAAAGAGTTTCTAATTTTAAAGAAATAATACTTCAGAAGAAGTATATAATACATCTTTTGCATCAGCACAACCATCAACTCAGCATAAAAATGACGCAGTCAACAGTTGGGCAATCTTTGTAGTCCTGTCAGTGAGTCATCTCAATGCCATCCTGGCCCAGTGTGGAAAAGTCATTAAGCTTAAACCTAATAACTGGCTGCGCCACCCTTGGCAACAACAGCTGCCATCAAGTGTTTAGGATAACTGCCAGTAAGCTTTTAACATCGCTGTGGAGGAATTCGGTATTTGGCAGAACTCTTTCAATTTAGCAACACTGGTTTGTTTACCAGTTTAACCTCCTGAGCCTCTCTCCTTGGGTTAAAGATCAGGTTTGGACCAGAACACTTAAAATCCTTCCTTTTTCCATATTTGAGCCAATGAGACATTGAGTTGCACTTGCATTGACCTAGTGTTGCACATTATCTTCTCTCTTCAGTCCAAAGAATATCTTTCAAATAATTCAAAAATGTAACAGGATTTTATGTTCTTTTTGTTCAGCTGTGGTTCTGGAATCTTAAAATAACCTTTCCCTTCCTTATATCTCTATAGATGGGTACGTTCAGCTCTGCTGCATGAGACATCCTCACAGAGCAGTGCCTCTAGTGGCAGCTGAGTAGTTTTGCACTGAGAGAGAGAGGAAAGAAACTGGAAGCGACATGTAATCGATCCCTAAAACACCTTGATCTTCCAATTAGATCCGCTCAGTGGCTGCGGTGAGATGGTAACTGTGATAAGTGCAGGTTGGAATGAGGCGGGGAGGAGGTGAAACCTACACAGGTACGTCTGTCACGGGTAATTACCTTCTCAGCGCCCTCGCCTCTCCAAGCTGCCAGTCGTCTGTCTGTCAGAGAGATCGGCTTACCTCTTGTCTGCGAGTGTGTGTGTGTCTGTTCACGGGTGGGAACAAAGTGAATGTTTATGGAGGAGCATGCAGAGAATGTGCATCTCTGTCAGGATGAGAGAGTGTGTATGGAAACATGGAGATCATTTGTATAAGTGAGCACGTCTGTGGAGAAAACAAGAGAGCAGTGAGCGCGCGTACAGGTGTGTTGACACGAGCTGCAAATGAGAATATGCAAAGGAAAACTGTTTCTGTGTACATCTGTGTTAGGGATGAGAGGAGGAATGAAATATCTTCATCTGCTGGAGTTTAGACATTTTAAAACAGATAAACATTCTATTTCACTATAGGATTTTATTTAAGGGCATCAGAGTAACGGGGAGCTAAAAAGCAGCATCCTTTTCTTTCACACTTGTGTTTATAATTTCTATTTTGATTAAATCAAAACAAAATGTGTTTTAACTTCTCTAACAAATGTTATTGTGTTAAAATATATCCGTATTCTCACCTCTAAACATTAGAAATAAAATATGCAAAAAGCTTTGAAATGAACTAAAAATATGGAATGAAAATATGAACAAAAAATGCAAAATATTGAATTATTAGGATATAATTACTGAAAATTCTGCCTTTTTTTATGTGATATTTGAGAAAAACATAAAGAAATCTTCAAAAACATGACTGTCCCAAATTAGAGAAAAAACTGGAGGTTTGTTGGTGGATTTTGTTATGACTGTTGATGTTTAGTCATCACGTCTCTTCTCACAGCTCCACATTTCAAAAGATTTTATTTTTTATCGGGTTCATTTTCTTAAGAAGAACTGAAATACACGAATTATCAGTACTTTTCCTGCAGGAAGGAGAGACAGTTGAACCCCAGACTCAAACGCACTGTCTCCCACTGGACCTCCTCTGCAGAGTGTTTATTAACAGAACATGACGCATGGTTACAAACAGAGTATTGTTCTGACAGAACAATAGATCAGTTCATGAAGACAGAATGCTCCATCAGAATGACAAGGCAGGATGGTCTCCTGACTGAATCATGAGACAGGAGTGGAGCATCCCCTCCAACAAATGTTTCATAAACACACATTAATTTCATAATCAGCATTGAATAAACCTGACATTTTTAACAAAACATTTATTAAACAATGATTGAACAATGAACAGTAAAAAAACTCAGGTCATCAGTACATCATTATAATAGCAGCTTGTTATATTTTAGCTTTCCTGAGTCAGAAATGGTGCACAACACACTATTAAAACCCCACAGTTATAAAAAAAAAACCTTAAAATCCTCAGTGGCTCTGGGTTTTTGTCCCTTCGAGTTAGGTAGATTGCCATTTTGGCTTCAGAGATTAAAAGAATTTAAAATTCTGGATTTGAAAGCATTTTAAAAGAAGATAAGGAGGTTTCAAAGTTTTCTTTAAACTTAAATATTCTTAAAGGCTTAATTTCAATTCAATTCAGTTTATTTATATAGCGCCAAATTCACAACACATGTCATCTCAAGGCACTTTA
>NW_015150516.1:1098963-1101865 GCF_000732505.1 Cyprinodon variegatus
AAAAAAAAATGCATAACGATATTACAGCTTTCATTGATTTATTTCAAACTTGAAACTTTGCTTAGCCTGTAAGGTGTAAAAAAAAATAAAATAATAATAATAAAAAAATTCAACCGATTAATCGATTAATCAAATTGAATCGAATCGTGGTGTATTCTTGAGTATCGAAAATAATCGAATCGTTGGGTCAGGAAATCGATACTGAATCGAAACGCCATGATGGATTTGATTTACACCCCTACTAAAAGAGTCTAAATGTCCATTTGGAAATAAATTCAGTATGAATCTGGAGAAAATACATCAATGTATAAGAATTTGCAGTATTTGCACCTACTTTCTGTTGAAAGATTCCTAGCAGTAGAGTGTTTCAGTGGCTTTTTATGGATTAAAAAAAGCTGTTAAATGTGTTAAATTAGCAGGCTAAAGAATTTGTTTTGAAGTTATTGCATTGTTAAGACAGAAGACATCCAGATAACACCTTTATTTTTTGCAGAGTTCTTCATCGGGACAGTTTGAACTCCAGGTCAAATCAAGTACTGACTTAGAGAAGCTGTCCAGCACCTTCCTTTCTCTGAACAGTTCCTAATCCTTCCTGAATCCGCTCTATCATCTTGACCAGAAGGTTGTGTGGGGTTAGATATAATGTGAAGCCCAACATAATGGACTTGAGAAGTTGAATTTGCACCATTAAGTCATTAAATGTGGTAGAAGTTTCCTCCATGGAACATTTTCTATGATAACACCCTTACACATTCTAACAAACATGTTCCATATTCCATGTTTACTCTTTAGACCTTTTGACAGGAACAGAAACTTTGGCAGAAAGACTGCATGTTTCTGTAGGTGTGGATGGTGAGGAGAGAGACACCAGTGGTGTGAGAAGGACTGTAAGCGTGAAAATGCTCTGAGTGAGACAGCTTGTACCTGGAGAGAGAAAAAAAAAAAAAAAAAAAGCTAGATCTGTGTGCGCCTGTTTGCTGCCACCTCCTCTTAGGTTTCCACTTACCTTTATCCGACAGCACAAAGAGCTCATTGAAAAGTGAAACAGTAGCCGTCCGACGGGAGGGATTGTTGTGCAAACAGGCGAGCACAAAGGAGGTTGTGTTAAGAGGCGAGAACAGGTAATAGAGCAGACATAATGGGAGCTAAGTACCTGTAATCCTCGGAGATATCACTCCAGACAAGAGGGGGACCGTGGGTCTTTCCCTCGGGGTGGTGTAATTGGTCCCTCGCCAGGTTAGAGGGAGTGCGCACCGGTTGAGGGCGGGGTATCAGGTGTGAGAGGGGTGTCAGCTGCTCTGAGTGCTTCTATTGATCCAGGAAATAAACTGTGTCTGTGGGTAGTAGAAAACAGATAAAAAAAAGCAAAAATATTGTCTGATTTACAGGTGTGCACCAAAAGAAACAGGGTAACATCTAATTTAATCAGTGATATATTTGGCTTTTTGGCTTTCAAAACAATTTGTCCAAGTGCTGCAGCGTCATGAGTTGGAGTTACATGATTAAATTAAAGCTAAATGAAAAGATGTGTGCGGCGCTTCCACATGCATGCCCTGCACATGTGCCAGTTCGTCCCATTTCTTCTGGATATCAGCTAATTGTGCATTTCACTTCTGCTCAAGTGACTCTTTCAAAGTAAAACAGATATGGAGTGTGGAAAGCGCCGAGAGCGACGTTGAGAAGAGAAGGACGAGCAGACAGACATTGGAGGGGGGAGAAAAAAAAGAAAAAATAAGAAGCAGCAGAAGAGATAAGAAACAGGAAAGACAGCTGCTCTTTTCCCTCTCATTTCATCCAGTTATTGGTTAACTCGGTGGAAAGAAAGTAAATGTTCAAGGGATTTCAGGTCAGCCTCTGCCTCCCCGAAGGTAGATGTGCGCTCCACTTCAGGTCTAATTCAACTCTTGTGTAGTATTGATCGCGGCGGCGTCCACAAGGGAGCCCGCTGGTCTTTCTTCAGACCAAGGTAGACAACGGTGAAAGAAAAATGTGCTGTAAAACGCTTCCTTTCCTCATGCTCTCCCCTGCTGACATCAAGTCTTCTTTACTTTTTTCTTCCTCGACCCACTCCTGAGTGCATTTGTTTATTTTTTTTTTGCTCCTTCAGGTTCTGCTGCAGAGTGATTGAACACCTTTGGAGCGCTGCCGGAGGGACCGCCGTTGGCTCGTCACTTACTGTAAATTGAACAGGAGGACAGGTTCTGTGTTTTCTGCTTAGATGTGCAGGTATACGGGAAATTGTTGGGGTGTTTTACTTTCGCCGTGATGAGCTGATTCAGCTGGACTCAGCTTGCGGGGGGGGGGGGGGCAGGGGGCGGTGGACGGACAGCTGCAGAAGGGTGATGGTGGGGTGGACCAGGGGGTGGTGATGGGGAGGAAGTTGTGGAAGAAGTAGTACCTCAGATGAGAAAAATATGGATTCCTGTCGGCAAGACAAATTGATCTCCAGTGTGTGGGAGGAGCAGAGACGCTTGTGAAGGGAAATCTGCTGAGAGAGGCCTGAAAACAGGAGGAAGAACAGGACGGAGCTGGACTTTGCACTCCAAGTGTGTGCATCAAGGAGCAGCAGCTGAACCAGGACTCTCCAAACTAACAAATCATTAGATATTATAGATGCATGAACCTTGATCCTTAAAACTTAGCAGTGATACGGCCATTGGATGGGCCGTAATTTCATGATTGTTAAATATATGATGCTCACAGGTAATGCAGTCGGGTTGCTAATGTTTGCTATATATATATATATATATATGGTTTTTGAGGCAAAACTTATACATTTAAAGGTGAAACATAATTAAGTAGAATATATTGAATATTATTAGTTCAAATAGCTGTTGAACTAGTGGGTGGTTAAGCTGCTTAGTGGGTTAAATGGGAATAAAATGGATAATAGTATAAGCTT